>NC_143031.1:66435000-66605000 GCF_057628025.1 Oncorhynchus mykiss
ATGTCTGTAGTAAATGTCTGTACTAAATGTCTGTAGTAAATGTCTGTAGTAAATGTCTGTAGTAAATGTCTGTAGTACATGTCTGTAGTAAATGTCTGTAGTAAATGGCTGTAGTAAATGTCTGTAGTAAATGTCTGTAGTAAATGTCTGTAGTAAATGTCTGTAGTACATGTCTGTAGTAAATGTCTGTAGTACATGTCTGTAGTAAATGTCTGTAGTAAATGTCTGTAGTAAATGTCTGTAGTAAATGTCTGTAGTAAATGCCTGTAGTAAATGTGTACTAAATGTCTGTAGTAAATGTCTGTAGTAAATGTCTGTAGTAAATGTCTGTAGTAAACGTCTGTAGTAAATGTTTGTAGTAAATGTCTGTAGTACATGTCTGTAGTAAATGTCTGTAGTAAATGTCTGTAGTACATGTCTGTAGTAAATGTCTGTAGTAAATGTCTGTAGTAAATGTGTACTAAATGTCTGTAGTACATGTCTGTAGTAAACGTCTGTAGTAAATGTCTGTAGTAAATGTCTGTAGTACATGTCTGTAGTAAATGTCTGTAGTAAATGTCTGTACTAAATGTCTGTACTAAATGTCTGTAGTAAATGTCTGTAGTAAATGTCTGTAGTAAATGTCTGTAGTACATGTCTGTAGTAAATGTCTGTACTAAATGTCTGTAGTAAATGTCTGTACTAAATGTCTGTAGTAAATGTCTGTAGTACATGTCTGTAGTAAATGTCTGTAGTAAATGTCTGTAGTAAATGTGTAGTAAATGTCTGTAGTAAATGTCTGTAGTACATGTCTGTAGTAAATGTCTGTAGTAAATGTCTGTAGTAAATGTCTGTAGTAAATGTCTGTAGTAAATGTCTGTAGTAAATGTCTGTAGTACATGTCTGTAGTAAATGTCTGTACTAAATGTCTGTACTAAATGTCTGTAGTAAATGTCTGTACTAAATGTCTGTAGTAAATGTCTGTACTAAATGTCTGTACTAAATGTCTGTAGTACATGTCTGTACTAAATGTCTGTACTAAATGTCTGTACTAAATGTCTGTACTAAATGTCTGTAGTACATGTCTGTAGTAAATGTCTGTACTAAATGTCTGTAGTACATGTCTGTAGTAAATGTCTGTACTAAATGTCTGTAGTAAATGTCTGTAGTAAATGTCTGTAGTAAATGTCTGTAGTAAATGTCTGTAGTAAATGTCTGTAGTAAATGCCTGTACTAAATGTCTGTAGTAAATGTCTGTACGAAATGTCTGTAGTAAATGTCTGTAGTAAATGTCTGTAGTAAACGTCTGTAGTAAATGTCTGTAGTAAACGTCTGTAGTAAATGCCTGTACTAAATGTCTGTAGTAAATGTCTGTAGTAAATGTCTGTAGTAAATGTCTGTAGTACTTGTCTGTAGTACATGTCTGTAGTACATGTCTGTAGTAAATGTCTGTAGTAAATGTCTGTAGTAAACGTCTGTAGTAAATGTCTGTAGTAAACGTCTGTAGTAAATGTCTGTAGTAAACGTCTGTAGTAAATGTCTGTAGTAAACGTCTGTAGTAAATGTCTGTAGTAAACGTCTGTAGTAAATGTCTGTAGTAAACGTCTGTAGTAAATGTCTGTAGTAAACGTCTGTAGTAAATGCCTGTACTAAATGTCTGTAGTAAATGTCTGTAGTAAATGTCTGTAGTAAATGTCTGTAGTAAATGTCTGTAGTACATGTCTGTAGTACATGTCTGTAGTAAATGTCTGTAGTAAATGTCTGTAGTAAACGTCTGTAGTAAATGTCTGTAGTAAACGTCTGTAGTAAATGTCTGTAGTAAACGTCTGTAGTAAATGTCTGTAGTAAATGTCTGTAGTAAATGTCTGTAGTACATGTCTGTAGTAAATGTCTGCAAAAACACTACACGTTTTAACTACAGCAAATACTACAGTATTTTATTTGCATATACTCTGCCCATTCCTCTGCCCCATATCCCAATTTGTGCCACCAGTAAGCGAAAAAGCTACATGCCAAGTATAGACCATGTATTGTGTTCCTTACAGGTTAAAGAAAATAACTCTCCGTTCAGAACCCAGGAGGCTGCTGAGGGGAGAATGGCTCATAATAATGGCCAGAACGGAGCAAAGGGAATGGCATTAAACACATGGAAGCCATGTGTTTGATGTATTTGAGCCCATTGCAGTGATTCCGCTCCAGGCATTAGCATGAACCCCCAATTAAGGTGCCACCAACCTCCTGTGGAACCCAGCCCCTCCTACAGGTTATAGAACATGGTCTCTTTTAGTATTTTTCTGCTAGGTTTCCTCAAGGAGAAAAGCCACCCACTTCTATGTAAAGGATAATAAAACAAAATACTACAGTAATGCCCCCAAAAACACCAGAGTAAATAATACAGTATACTACAGTCTGCAAAAACACAGTAATTACAGTAATTACTATAGGATATACTAGTCTATACACTAGCATTTTGTCATCTAGGATGCCTGTGTTAGTAATAGACTGTAGGCAGGGCACAGAGAGAAAACAGACTGTGGGCTGGATTTATGTGGCCTTGATGATAGTTCAGTTGTATAACGGCAACCTCTGACTGTAATTTAGAAATGAAGAAAGGAAACAATTTGGTCTTCTAATGATTGCCCTAATGACAGTAGGGAGATCACATTAGCCTGACGAGCAAACGCATCAATTAGCTTACGACCGGGGCATTTATTCGCCTTTCCACCTGCCAAATGGCTGTTAAGTCAATTCAAAAGGTTTTCACTTCACTTTAATTAAAATCAATTGCAGTCTCTTTCAGTAGGAGACAACAATAGGGAGAGGTGCTCGTCAAGCCATTAGATGGGAGACATTTAGTTAGATATGAATAAGAATGAGTACCCTCTGCTCTCTTCAGAGTTTTTAAAATTAAGGAGAGAAATTAGTGAGTGAGAGAGAGCGGGAGGGGGGGGGGGGCGAGAGAGAGAGAGAGAGAGAGAGAGAGAGAGAGAGAGAGGAGGACAGAGAGAGAGAGGAGGACAGAGAGAAAGAGAGAGGAGGACAGAGAGAAAGAGAGAGGAGGACAGAGAGGGAGAGCGAGAAAGAGAGGAGGACAGAGAGAGAGCGAGAGAGAGAGGAGGACAGAGAGAGAGCGAGAGAGAGAGACAGAGAGAGAGACAGACAGTCAGAAAGATAGACAGACAGAGACAGAGAGATGGAGGACAGTCTCTCCTCTCCTCTGAAGTACTGTATGTACCCAGTATTAATAATTACAGCAGGGGGCTGATACAGTAGTTATAGAGCCATGATGATGGAGGGAAATAAAATGGGAAAGTGAATGTAAAATCATTTAGCTGTATACGTTTGTAGCCTATTAACAATGTCTGGTGTGTGTGTGTGTGTGTGTGTGTGTGTGTGTGTGTGTGTGTGTGTGTGTGTGTGTGTGTGTGTGTGTGTGTGTGTGTGTGTGTGTGTGTGTGTGTGTGTGTGTGTGTGTGTGTGTGTGTATATATGTTTATGTTTATGCATGAGTTCACCAGCACCATATACTGTGTAATTCACACAGCACATCTCACCACTTGAATTACCATTCAGATCGATGGGCACCATTGTATTTGATTTTTGTATTGTAGGCCTAAACATAAAAACCTTCCTCCTAGGGTAAACAGGTACTCTATTCTAAATGTATTAACATAAGAGGCATGAATCTTGAGCACATGCACCTGTATAGAACGTCTCTCCATCACAGATGGGTGGATTCTGACAGTTGAGGGTAACAACCAGAAGGTGGCAGCGTTGGGTCGTTTTCTAAAGATACAGAGAGGAAAAACACGCATGGAAAAGTTTCTGGTGTTTACAACAAATGCTGAGCTTGAATGTACTGCTTTATCATTAAAGAGGATATCTACTTCCATGTTGTGACATCCCTGACCTGTTGCTTTTCTCTTATCTGCTGATATTTCCTCTTGGCAGAGAGCAAAGCACAACCATGTCAAGAATCAACAACAAATGTTTGAGTAAAATGTGTTTGATGTGTTCCCTTTAAACTGCGAATCAAACAGGCAATTCAGTACATAAAATGCTGCCAAATTGTGTTTGTGTAACACCAAGATTCGTGTAACACACCGACGGTAAACCCCACATACTCTAGGTGTGACAGGTTCACCTTGTGTGTGTAGTCTGTGAGGGTTCCTAATGATCGCCAGTTACTATGTTTTCACTGGCATCACTCCTGTGACACTCCACATCACATGTCGACCTCCTGTCACAATTAAAAGAGTTATACCCATGACAAATGGCATTCCAAGTCCTCTTGACGAGGCCTACCCACACACTCGAGATTAGACAGAGGGAGCTCAGGGTTAAACGCTGGCCCTCATCAAAACTATTAAGTACTTATAAGTTGTTCACTCTTGACATTGGCCAGGAAATCATTTGGGGTGACTTGAGAAATTGCTGCTGGAGATTTCCCAGAGAAAATAAGAGTGGAGTGGATGGGTCTGTGGGTCTGTCAGGGCAGTGACTGATGTAGCGGACATCACTGGTGCTAAACGTCTCTGTCTGACCCGCAGGGTACTGTCCAATCAGAGTCCTCTCTCCCACAGGCTGGGTGACACACTGCACTGTCTGCAGACGAGGTCTGGACCAAGACTGAAACCTTGAAGTTATCAGTGCGATGATGATGAAGATGAAGAGGAAGATGATGATGATGAAGCAGAGACGTTCCGAGAGTCAAACCAGGACCGTCCATGGGAAACTGTCAAAGGAGTTGTCTGAATTGTGGCATTACCACAGAGTGAAAGCAGACAATGTTCATGTAGTCAGGTTCCTCAAAAGAGATTTATTACTTAGCATAGCAAACTGAATAATGTACTGTAGGCTACTAACGGAGCCAAAATACACACAGTCTATTACAGTAAAGCTCACATCCTGCAAACCATTTAGACAATATTGGCCCTAAACGAGTCACAGATACCGAGTGGTACATCTCCAAGGCCGGTTCTCAGAGGGTTGTTGTGGGGTAATATGTTGCATGGTCCCACGAGAAGCTGCCAGCATGGCGACCTCATTGTCATCGTCCCTGACCTCTGACCTCTCTCTGCCATCCAATGGTGATCCAGTCTTTGAGACATGTCAAGTGACTGGGATCTTTATTTAGCTCTGGTAGGAAGTGGGAGCAAAGGACGTCTTTATCAAAAGTCAGTTGAGCCAATTGTTTTTTTGTTCTAGAATGTAGTTAGGGCCTGAGAGAGAAGGAGAGAGAGAGAGTGAGAGAGAGAGAGAGAGAGGGGGGAGGTAGGAATGGAGAGGGCATCTATTCAACTCATTCCAGACATGTACAAGGCCTATTTAGTATCGGTATCATCCTGATAGATGATGTGTTGCTGATGTATAGAATGCGATGTAATTTGACTCGCCAATAATGGCCATTTCTCATGGATAATTGCTCCCTAAATGGTAGTAAAGAATGATTGTCTGTCACACTCTGGAGCATTAGGCCAGCCATTATGTCTGCTAGGTGTTTCGTAAACTCATGGGTGCTAGTGACACATGACGCCCCCCACGTGTTGGCAGTGGGGGTAGTGCCTGGATGAATCTGTCATTGAGTCAGTGGGGTGATGGTCGTTATAAGTCACAGGGATATAGAAGCATAGACAGCATAGACATTTGGCTTGCTTCTTCAGAGAGGCTAGGGACTGAATGGGGCAGAATGGGCTCCAAATGCTAATTTCTTGATACTCTGACAATGATTCTGCAATTGGTTTTGTCGTACCTGAGCCTGTCACTTGGGCTTTTGATCTTTCAAATTTTACAAAAGGCAATGAAAGTGTACATAACATTGGAATCTATAGGCCCATTTCTAGGCCAGGTGATGTCCAGCACTGGGTATGAAGTCAATGCAGAGAGGTCACCAGAAAATCATCTATCATATAGAAACAGTTCATAATTGGTGTGTTTTCACACAGAAAGAGAGTATAAAAAATCCCATGAACTACCTTTGGAACCAGGTAATATTTCCGGACGTTATTCCGCTTGACAAAGCTTCCCAATGGATCCAGGAGGAAACCCCTTTAGAATGACTGGAGCAGAATGGCATTCCCGCCTCTCTTGGCATCACCGGAGGAATTCATCCTGAAACAAAAACAACTAGATTCCGGAATCCAGTGGCATTCCACAGTGACATAGACATAACGCTCCGTAGGCATAGTCATAAATACGAGTGACTCTTACCCCATTATCAATGCAGCAATTCACATAATCACATATGTACAGTATATAGCATGAAATACTTACACTACAGGTCAACAGTTTGGGGTCACTTAGAAATGTCCTTGTTTTTGAAAGTAAAGTACCTTTTTTGTCCATTAAAATAACATAATATTGATCAGAAATATAGTGTAGACATTGTTAATGTTGTAAATCAAATCAAATCAAAGTTTATTTGTCACATGCGTCTTTTCCTTTTGCGAATAATTGGGATGCCTGCCCTGTGGGGTGTTTGGAGAATATCGTGTGAGCCCTGCTTCCTGTTGTTGTTGATATTGCTGTAGTTGTTGTTGAAGAAATCTTCGTCTAATCCAAGGTGAGTAATCGCTGTCCTGATGTCCAGAAGCTCTTTTCTTCCGTAAGATACGGTTGCAGAAACATTACGTACAAAATAATTTACAATATCGTGAAAAAAAACACAATGACTATTGAAGGTGGAAACGGCAGATTTTTTTATGGGAATATCTACATAGGTGTACAGAGGCCCATTATCAGCAACCATCACTCCTGTGTTTCTCAAACTAGACACTCTAATGTGCTTGTCCTCTTGTTCAGTTGTGCACCGGGGCCTCCCACTCCTCTTTCTATTTTGGTTAGGGCCAGTTTGTGATGTTCTGTGAAGGGAGTAGTACACAGCGTTGTACGGGATCTTCAGTTTCTTGGCAATTTCTCGCATGGAATAGCTTTCATTTCTCAGAACAAGAATAGACTGACGAGTTTCAGAAGAAAGTGAATTATTTCTTGCCATTTTGAGCCTGTAATCGAACCCACAAATGCTGATGTTCCAGATACGCAACTAGTCTAAAGGCCAGTTTTATTGCTTCTTTAATCAGGACAACAGCTTTCAGCTGTGCTAACATAATTGCAAAAGGGTTTTCTAATGATCAATTAGCCTTTTAAAATGATAAACTTGGATTAGCTAACACAACATGCCATTGGAACACAGGAGTGATGGTTGCTGATAATGGGCCTCTGTACACCTATGTAGATATTCCATTAAAAAAATCTGCCGTTTCCAGCTACAATAGTCATTTACAACATTAACAATGTCTACACTGTATTTCTGATCAATTTGATGTTATTTTAATGGACAATTTTTTTTATTTTCTTTCAAAAACAAGGACATTTCTAAGTGACCCCAAACCTTTGACCGGTAGTGTATGTACTATAAATTAAGATTTTTTATAACCTACAGTATACGGTCGAATGCAGTCATTCAGTGAATTACCTAAATTCTTTAACTTCTAATAAACTTTGTCATCCTAATAAATGGGTATGTTTTGTTTTGTTATGTTCATAAAAAACAAACATTATAAGTCACACAACCTCTAAGAAGATTTGTTATCCAAACCAAATTATATCCGTCTGGGTCCTTTCTTCTGTTCTCTCTGTTCCAGTACATGAAAATTATAAAGTGTTTCCTGCACTAAACTATTGTACTATTCCGAGGTCTTCAACTGAGAGAGAAACAGGAACTGTGTCCCAAATGACACCATGTCCCCTATAGTGTTGCACTACCTTTGACCAGCAAGCATAGGGCTCTGGTCAAAAGTAGTGCACTATATAGGGAATAGAGTGCCATTTGGGAGACACACAGGGGCTTAATGTGAACCAGCACTTAGTCGTCGGCTCTCCCTCAAAAACAGCACAGTGATTGATTTGAACTTCATGTTCAAATGTTCCAATAATAGAATGAAATAACTCTGCTGGGGGTTTTCTTACACAAGTGGACTTGTGGCTCAGGGGATCTTAAGGTCGTTTTAGTACTATGACTTGTGGTTCAGTGGATCTTAAGGTCGTTTTAGCATTGTGTCTTCTGGACCTTAAGGTCATTTTAGCACAGTGACTTGTGGCTCAGTGGATCATAAGGCTAGTGAGAGAATAAAGCATTGTTTTATACAGTTGAAGTCGGATGTTTACATACACTTAGGTTGGAGTCATTAAAACTTGTTTTTCAACCACTCCACAAATTTCTTGTTAACAAACTATAGTTTTGGCAAGTCGGTTAGGACATCTAATTTGTGCATGACACAAGTAATTTTTCCAACAATTGTTTACAGACAGATTATTTCACTTATAATTCACTGTATCACAATTCCAGTGGGTCAGAAGTTTACATTCACTAAGTTGACTGGGCATTTAAACAATTTTGATAATTCCAGAAAATGATGTCATGGCTTTAGAAGCTTCTGATAGGCTACTTGACATAATTTGAGTCAACTGGAGATGTACCTGTGGATGTACTTCAAGGCCTACCTTCAAACTCAGTGCCTCTTTGCTTGACATCATGAGAAAATCTAAAGAAATCAGCCAAGAAAATTATTGCAGACCTCCACAAGTCTGGTTCATCCTTGGGAGCAATTTCCAAATGCCTGAAGGTACCACGTTCATCTGTACAAACAATAGTACACAAGTATAAACACCATGGTACCATGCAGCCGTCATACCGCTCAGGAAGGAGACGCGTTCTGTCTCCTGGAGATGAACGTACTTTGGTGCGAAAGTGCAAATCAATCCCAGAACAACAGCAAAGGACCTTGTGAAGATGCTGGAGGAAACAGGTTCAAAAGTATCTATATCCACAGTAAAACAAGTCCTAACTCGACATAACCTGAAAGGCTGCTCAGCAAGGAAGAAGCCACTGCTCCAAAACTGCACATGGGGACAAAGATCGTACTTTTTGGAGAAATGCCCTCTGGTCTGATGAAATAAAAATAGAACTGTTTGGCCATAATGACCATCGTTATGTTTTCAGGAAAAAGGGGGAGGCTTGCAAGCTGAAGAACACCATCCCAACCGTGAAGCAGTGGGGTGGCAGCATCATGTTGTGGGGTGCTTTGCTGCAGGAGGGACTGGTGCACTTCACAAAATAGATGGCATCACGAGGGAGGAAAATGATGTGGATACAGTTTATTGAAGCAACATCTCAAGACATCAGTCAGGAAGTTAAAGCTTGGTCGAAATGGGTCTTCCAAATAGACAATGACCCCAAGCAAACTTCCAAAATTGTGGCAAAATGGCTTAAGGACAACAAAGTCAAGGTATTGGAGTGGCCGTCCAAAGCTCTGACCTCAATCCTATAGAAAATGTCTGGGCAGAACTGAAAAAGCGTGTGCGAGCAAGAAGGCCTACAAATCAAATCAAATCAAATGTATTTATAAAGCCCTTCGTACATCAGCTGATATCACAAAGTGCTGTACAGAAACCCAGCCTAAAACCAGAAACAGCAAGCAATGCAAGTGTAGAAGCACGGTGGCTAGGAAAAACTCCCTAGAAAGGCCAAAACCTAGGAAGAAACCTAGAGAGGAACCAGGCTATGTGGGATGGCCAGTCCTCTTTTGGCTGTGCCGGGTGGAGATTATAACAGAACATGGCCAAGATGTTCAAATGTTCATAAATGACCAGCATGGTCGAATAATAATAAGGCAGAACAGTTGAAACTGGAGCAGCAGCATGGCCAGGTGGACTGGGGACAGCAAGGAGTCATCATGTCATGTTGTCCTGGGGCATGGTCCTAGGGCTCAGGTCCTCCGAGAGAGAGAAAGAAAGAGAGAAGGAGAGAATTAGAGAACGCACACTTAGATTCACACAGGACACCGAATAGAACAGGAGAAGTACTCCAGATATAACAAACTGACCCTAGCCCCCCGACACATAAACTACTGCAGCATAAATACTGGAGGCTGAGACAGGAGGGGTCAAGAGACACTGTGGCCCCATCCGATGACACAGGAAGAATATAACCCCACCCACTTTGCCAAAGCACAGCCCCCACACAACTAGAGGGATATCTTCAACCACCAAGGGGGTGCGCCAACTCAGACGGGAAGATCACATCAGTGACTCAACCCACTCAAGTGACGCACCCCTCCTAGGGACGGTATGAAAGAGACCTAGTAAGCCAGTGACTCAGCCCCTGTAATAGGGTTAGAGGTAGAGAATCCCAGTGGAAAGAGGGGAACTGGCCAGGCAGAGACAGCAAGGGCGGTTTGTTGCTCCAGAGCCTTTCCGTTCACCTTCACACTCCTGGGTCAGACTACACTCAATCATATGACCCACTGAAGAGATGAGTCTTCTGTAAAGACTTAAAAGTTGAGACCGAGTTTGCGTGTCTCACATGGGTAGGCAGACCATTCCATAAAAATTGAGCTCTATAGGAGAAATCCCTGCCTCCAGCTGTTTGCTTAGAAATTCTAGGGACAATTAGGAGGCCTGTGTCTTGTGACCGTAGCGTACGTGTAGGTATGTACGGCAGGACCAAATCAGAGAGATTAGGTAGGAGCAAGCCCATGTAATGCTTTGTAGGTTAGCAGTAAAACCTTGAAATCAGTCCTTGCCTTGATAGGAAGCCAGTGTAGGGAGGCTAGCACTGGAGTAATATGATCAAATTTTTTGGTTCTAGTCAGGATTCTAGCAGCCGTATTTAGCACTAACTGAAGTTTATTTAGTGCTTTATCCGGGTAGCCGGAAAGTAGAGCATTGCAGTAGTCTAACCTAGAAGTGACAAAAGCATGGATTAATTTTTCTGCATCATTTTTGGACAGAAAGTTTCACATTTTTGCAATGTTACGTAGATGGAAAAAAGCTGTCCTTGAAACAGTCTTGATATGTTCTTCAAAAGAGAGATCAAGGTCCAGAGTAACGCCGAGGTCCTTCACAGTTTTATTTGAGACGACTGTACAACCATCAAGATTAATTGTCAGATTCAACAGAAGACCTATATGTTTCTTGGGACCTAGAACAAGCATCTCTGTTTTGTCCGAGTTTAAAAGTAGAACATTTGCAGCCATCCACTTATGTCTGAAACACATGCTTCGAGCGAGGGCAATTTTGGGGCTTCACCATGTTTCATTGATATGTACAGCTGTGTGTTATCCGCATAACATTATGTTTTCGAATGACATCCCCAAGAGGTAAAATATATAGTGAAAACAATAGTGGTCCTAAAACGGAACCTTGAGGAACACCGAAATTTACAGTTGATTTGTCAGAGGACAAACCATTCACAGAGACAAACTGATATCTTTCCGACAGATAAGATCTAAACCAGGCCAGAACTTGTCCGTGTAGACCAATTTGGGTTTCCAATCTCTCCAAAAGAATGTGGTGATCGATGGTCTCAAAAGCAGCACTATGGTCTAGGAGCACGAGGACAGATGCAGAGCCTCGGTCTGATGCCATTAAAAGGTAATTTACAACCTTCACAAGTGCAGTCTCAGTGCTATGATGGGGTCTAAAATCAGACTGAAGCATTTCGCATACATTGTTTGTCTTCAGGAAGGCTGCGCCACAGCCTTTTCTAAAATGTTTGACAGAAATGGAAGATTCGATATAGGCCGATAGTTTTTTATATTTTCTGGGTCAAGGTTTGGCTTTTTCAAGAGAGGCTTTATTACTGCCACTTTTAGTGAGTTTGGCACACATTCGGTGGATAGAGAGCCGTTTATCATGTTCAACATAGGAGGGCCAAGCACAGGAAGCAACTCTTTCAGTAGTTTAGTTGGAATAGGGTCCAGTATGCAGCTTGAAGGTTTAGAGGCCATTATTATTTTCATCATTGTGTCAAGAGATATAGTACTAAAACACTTGAGTGTCTCTCTTGATCCTAGGTCCTGGCAGAGTTGTGCAGACTCAAGACAACTGAGCTGGTGTAACTGAGTCACACCTGAGTCAGTTACACCAGCTCTGTCAGGAAGATTGGGCCAAAATTCACCCAACTTATTGTGGGAAGCTTGTGGAAGTTAAACCATTTAAAGGCAATGCTACCAAATACTAATTGATTGTATATAAACTTCTGACCCACTAGGAATGTGATGAAAGAAATAAAAGCTGAAATAAATCATTCCCTCTACTATTATTCTGACATTTCACATTCTTAAAATAAAGTGGTGATCCTAACTGACCTAAGACAGGGACTTTTTACTAGGATTAAATGTCAGGAATTGTGAAAAACTGAGTTTAAAACATGTATTTGGCTAAGGTGTATGTAAACTTCAGACTTCAACTGTATATAAACATGACCTACACTTCCGATGAACTTACACCATATGATGACTGCTAGATCAACTGTACTATGCCCCCACATTTCATCAAAATATTATTATATTGATTTTTAAATTGTTAAAGTTGGCCATAGTATTTTCACCGCAAAGCATTCCAGACATTTGGTTTTCCACAATCTGTCCACAAAGGGTCATGTTAAAAAGTTAAAGGTTATAAGTGGCTGCCCCTCCGACAGACCTGCTCCCTCCATGAGTTTCCATAAATCACAGCGTCATTTCCTGTTTAGCATATTTCAGTCAGTCGGCAACCCGATCATGACTCATAGTAGCTTCATGGAAGTCTTTCCTCATGTTTCAGGCAGACAGGAAGTGTACAATCTGGAAGCTGTGACAGGTTGTGAGATGACCTCATCCCTAAATGTGTGCGTGCCTGTGTGTGAGTGTGCATGTAAGCCCTGCAGACTGGTAGTCATAATTCCACCGGAATTCCACACATATGACTCCATCTCCAATGAATTAAATCCCTAAAATAAAACGACTTGTTTGGCGGAGCTGAGGCTCGGTTCTGTACTATGACCTGTGTTTGAAAAGGTGCTCCATTTGCTCCATGTTGGTCTTTTTGTTTCCTTCTGATCGGGGTCACTTGGTATTCATACGCCCTATTGCTGGTAATAATTGTGAATGAATGCTGTGTAAAATTGAAAACACCTGGACGGGCAGTCTCCTGAGCATGGAGCAATTTCATTGGTCAGTTGTGTATTCCAAGATTTTTGTTCTTCCATATATGCAGATGAACACCTTGTTCAACATTTTTTTAAATAATTCTGTCCTGGATATCATTCATATCAACACTCGTAATCATTCTATTACTGTGAAATGTAGCAAAATGAAATTGTCAAAGTTGAGCAATTCCAATCAAATCATACTGTAGATAATGAATTTAGAACAGAGGCCCTGTTGCTGTTCTAGACTGAACCTGGTTGGAATTTAGAGTTCTGAGTTCTAACAAAATAAAGGGTTCAACCTATGGGGATTCCTTCTCTCTCTCTCTCTCTCTCTCGCTCTCTATCCCGCTCTCCCCTCTCTCCTTATCTCCACTGGGGGTCATGCCATAATGCTGTATGGAAATCTGTCTAAGGTTTCGGAACATTACGTTGCATTGCCGTTGCAGTCGTTCCAATCTGGAACCCATTGACATTCCATTTCATTAATGGAACCACTTGTCTCCTCAGATTCTTGTATTTTTCTATGCCAAACGGAATAAAATCCATTTGACATACAACCTCAGCACAACAGCTACTTCTGAATGATTGTGTTTCAGACTAGGTGTGCCTCTCAAATGACAACCTATTCCATGTACAGTGCACTACTTTTTTATCAAACCCCAATGGGCCCTAGTGCACTATATAGGGAATAGGGTGCCATTTGGGGTACAGATTAGTGGTGTTCCCATGCCAGGACCCTTCTGGTGTAAGAAAACAAAGGGACAGCCAAGGCATGTATGTTCTTTGCAGATATTAAACCTCTTAAAAGGAAAAGCCTAAGAAACACACGTTAAGCATTATTAGGAGGCAGATCAGTATCTCACCTCACTATTTCAATAGAAGTATAAAATGTTCCGTATTTTCAGCAACAAAATGTCTTGAAAACAACATACAGTAACTTATCCACTGTTTCCTATAAATGTAGGCTATCTAATTGTTTATTGCTGTTGCACCATCACAATCAATGATAAGAAATCATTAAGTTTGATTTATATGTCTGGACATTTCAGTGACGGATAGTCCCTGTGAGGTTGTGTGAAGGCAACTTGGGTAACTGGAGATTCCTGCAGGTTCCGCACAATAAAACCAAAATGTGCTGTGAGGTTGACAAATGTACAGCATAGAGTCCCCTGCCCTGACCACCCGTTAAAACATGGAGCTGCGGTGACAGCAGCAACATTATTCATAAGTAGAGTGTATTGTTATATGTTGGGAAATCAACACAGAAGAATATGGACACACACACAGTTGATTTGTGACCGAACCGCACTTTGGGCCCATGGCCAACACCATTGTCATCAGTGGGACATTTGTTTTAAGTGTTTGGTTACCTCACTAGCTTAACAGGCCCACTGCTCCTCTCGAGGAGGCAGAGCAAGTGAAAAAGGTCTTGAACCAAAATGTTGACGACAATAAATGGCAGATTGGTAAAACCTTGTGTGTGTGTGTGTGTGTGTGTGTGTGTGTGTGTGTGTAGCGGGAGTCGAGAAGCAAGTACAGGGAGTGAATCATTCAATAATAAATAAAACATGGAACAAACAAGAAACATGAAAGCGTACAGACATGAAACAGAAACATAATCAATAATGCCTGAGGAAAGAACCAAGGGGAGTGACAGATATAGGGGAGGTAACCAGGAAAGTGATGGAGTCCAGTAGAGTGTCATGAGGCGCAGGTGTGCGTAACGATGGTGGCAGGTGTGCGTAATGGTGAGACAACTGTCGACATCGAGTGCCGGGGAGCGGGAGTAAACGTGACAGTGTGGGAGTTTTTCTTCCTTCTTTTTGTCCTGAAAAGCCAAGAACAGAACAGGGAATTATAGTTTAAGAGCAGTATGACCATGAATCTACTCAAAAACTCAGTAGGCAACCAGAGCAAACGGGCAAAGGGACAGTGAGTAGTAACGTAAAATTGTGGCAAGATGTGGCAAGATACCGATACACTGATACATGACCCCTGAACAATAATACTGCCTCATCAAAGGTAGAAATATGTATGGTTTTCCATCAGACAACAGCATACATGTGCAGTTCGTTAGTGAAATAAAACATTTAGTCCTTGCTGGAATTGTGTCTCCTGACCCCTCCTGTCTCAGCCTCCAGTATTTATGCTGCAGTAGTTTATGTGTCGGGGGGCTAGGGTCAGTTTGTTATATCTGGAGTACTTCTCCTGTCCTATTCGGTGTCCTGTGTGAATCTAAGTGTGCGTTCTCTAATTATCTCCTTCTCTCTTTCTTTCTCTCTCTCGGAGGACCTGAGCCCTAGGACCATGCCCCAGGACTACCTGACATGATGACTCCTTGCTGTCCCCAGTCCACCTGGCCGTGCTGCTACTCCAGTTTCAACTGTTCTGCCTTATTATTATTCGGCCATGCTGGTCATTTATGAACATTTGAACATCTTGGCCATGTTCTGTTATAATCTCCACCCAGCACAGCCAGAAGAGGACTGGCCATCCCACATATGCTCTCTCTAATTCTCTCTTTCTTTCTCTCTCTCGGAGGACCTGAGCCCTAGGACCATGCCCCAGGAATACCTGACATGATGACTCCTTGCTGTCCCCAGTCCACCTGACCGTGCTGCTGCTCCAGTGTCAACAGTTCTGCCTTATTATTATTTGACCATGCTGGTCATTTATGAACATTTGAACATCTTGGCCATGTTCTGTTATAATCTCCACCCGGCACAGCCAGAAGAGGACTGGCCACCCCACATAGCCTGGTTCCTCTCTAGGTTTCTTCCTAGGTTTTGGCCTTTCTAGGGAGTTTTTCCTAGCCACCGTGCTTCTACACCTGCATTGCTTGCTGTTTGGGGTTTTAGGCTGGGTTTCTGTACAGCACTTTGAGATATCAGCTGATGTACGAAGGGCTATATAAATAAATGTGATTTGATTTGATTTGGAATAGTTGGTTCTATCAATATTAACTTAAAAGCACTGTCCATGATAGCTGTTGGTCTTGAATACTGTCCACGTGCAATTTTATACACAGTATGTGAGTACAGACAGCCTGTGTCCCTCCAAACTATTTTTGTTTGCACATAGCTGATAGAAGATATTGTCAGAAACGCTGGATTTTGATGATACAACTGATTGTTGTTTTTATTGCTTTGGTTCCCCCAAAGCTGATCTTCCTTAATCAGTTTGGTCAAAATGACAGCTCATCGAAAAGAACACTACAACTCTCCAACACCATTTTAAGAAAGAAACTACATTTCCCATATTATATTATTCTCACTCCATGAGATCATCTAGGTGCCCATATTACCAAACGCAACAACAACATTTCAAGATCCTCGATGTCCATCATCAATGAGAAAAATCCTAACAGATTGGTGACGCCCGAGCCTTCTATTGACCTGATGGAGGGAGTTTGTGCCCTCAGAGATGCAGGGTACATAATGCCTCAGCGTGCATATACAGTATGCGTTAGCATAACCTAGAGAGGCAGCATGCCTTGGGCTAGGATCACAGGCGACATTCCAAATACCACCCTATTCCCTACATAGTGCACTACTTTTGACCAGAACCCTGTGAGCCCTGGTCAAAGGTAGTGCGCTATGTAGGGAATCGGATGCTATTTGGGATGCGTCCACAGACTGCCTGTATTTCAACATGCCCCACTGGGACAGTGAACTGAAGTACCCTGTCTGGCTTCTTGGCAGGCTGCGAGGGAGCTTGAAATCACGTATTTATCAACCAGTTGAAGGCACGAAAGTCCATGAATTCTAGAAGTCGACATCGGGGGTTGCCAGGAAAAGCGGTGATAGATAAAGCGGTACCGCGGCAACACACAGAGGGTCAAGTCGCCAGATGTGAATTACAAGGGAAAGGTTTAGGAGGGGGCAGGAGAGGAGGGGGAGAGGAGAGGGGTGTAAAAGGATGAGAGGAGCGTGAATGGAGGAGAGGAGGGCTAGTGAGGAGAGAGAGCGGAGGGTATAGATAGAGGGAAAGATAAAAGAGAGAGAACTGAACAAAATGCTTGTTTTCTCAGCGGACAAAAGAGAGGGGGATGAGGTCTCTATGGGGTTAACAAGCGGTGGGTGTATAGAGAGTGGGGGGGGGGGGGGGGGGGGGATATTTGGCCGTCCTGTTCTGAGGTGGTCCGAATCCTCTGGCTCGGGTTTCAAGGGCCTCCGACGCCTCTGTTGTGAGAGGGGGGTTTAGACTTGTGTGTACGTCCAGGAAAACCAACAAACACACAAGGTCTATTTAAGTCCCCCAGTCAAAAAAACACAAACACCTCGAAACCCGAGCGGCCGCGAAAACCCAGAACAGCTCAACAAACAAAACAGGGACACTTGTCTGGTTCGAGGGTGAGCAGGGGACACACACTCAGGCATCCCAAAACAAAATGTGTGACAAAGTAATGAAAGGACTCTAGACTCAGTCTGCTTCATTCTGAGTCTATTGAATTCAGCTTGCCCCACTCAGTGCCATATAAGGAGAACGCAAATGAGCTAACTTTCCCTAAGCTAGCTAGCGTGTGGCTAATTGCTCACCGCGGTGCTGAGCTCACCCTTTGATGAGTAGGAGGCAAGCACAGACTGCTAGGAGAGAGAGTAATAATCAGTGCCCTTGTCTAGTGGCACAGCACACAAGCTATCCTACCCTACCAGCCTCCGTAGGCTAAGGAAGGAGACACAAACTTCCCCCCTACCGACATGCAATCAATAGCAGGGTTTTGGTTCCGTTTACGAAGTGCAGTATTAGAGGGGATTACGTTTCCTTTTCCATCAGGTTGTAAGTAAGCATGAACAAGTCCCATGAAGTTAAACAGACTCACACAGCCAGGGCAATGTTTAAGCCAGAAAAAGCCAGGGAAATCGCTCCATACAGTACCCTAAACATAACAGCCATGTGGTCCGGCCTAGGACAAAACAACATTAGTATTCTATAGCACTTCTGTAAGACTCGGTCTCTTCTAATGCGAGAAACGAGAGCGTTTACGCACATCCAAACTTGGAATAGGATTACATTGACATTTTAGTCATCTAGCAGACGCTCTTACAGGAGCAATTAGGGTTAAGTTCTTTGCTGAAGGGCACATCGGCAGACTTTTCACCTAGTAGCTCAGGGATTCAAACCAGCGACCGCTCAGTTACTGGCCCATCGCTCTTAACCGCTAGGCTGTCTGCAGGATCTGGACCATAAAGGACAAGCCAGAGAAATAAGGCAACGTCCACACACTATTCTAATGCATCTGAAAGCGAACCTGCTCCAGGGACAACCTTCAGATGGTTTATGGCTACGACTACACAAACAAACCGAACATAAACCATCACGCAAAGCCGACAGTAAGTAAAAACACATAGGAGGACGCTGGCTTTATGGTTCGTATCGTCTCATGAACGATGTGCGACTGCAAGACATCTCCCATCAGACAACAATGTACACTCGACTATTTCCTGTACTCCTTCTGTGATAGTAGTTACAGCGCAGCTCTTCAATAGGGGGCCGTAAAGAGACACAATATGACTGTAGGGCGCTGAGGTGCAGCGCACAAATCAAAGGCTTTTTACGTCTCGTCGGAACCAAAGCAAAGTAGCGCTGCAACCAGTGTCATAAACGTACCTTTTCCATATGTACTCAGACTGCTGTACTCACGGTCTATGCAGTATTCAGGCTGTTGTGCAAAACCCAAAGCAAATGTACCATTGCTTAGTTCAGTAGCTGTTAATGGCCTGCAACAACACAATTGTGTTTACCCAAAGCAAATGCTCCACCATATGGATTCCATTTACAAACTGTTATCTCCTCAAATAACACACCACAGTAGGCTTATCAAACCGTTTTTATGGGACATTAATATAACAGGCTTCATAATACATTTTATCGTCACGTACACCATAGAGGTGCAGTGAAATGTGTTGTTTTACAGGGTTAGCCACGGTTGTACGGAGCCCCTGGAGCAAGTTAGGGTTAAGTGCCCAGCTCAAGGGCACATCAACATATTTTTCACATTGTCGGCTCGGTTCACCGAACCAGCGACCTTTCGGTTACTGTAACAACGATCTAACTGCTAGGCTACCTGGCACCCTATTAGATCTGTTCCTAACTCCTGAGCTTCCTACAAGCTCTAAACAGACGCAAGATTCGGAGTGTTGCAATGTGGATTCTTGTCACAAAATAATACACCCCTGCAGTCGACTTACTTTTTTAGGACCTGAAAATTGAGACCCACACTATCATTCCCTCCGCAGCCGTATGGGGGTGGTGTTGTCGCTTGGTTCCTTGATCTGATCTATAGGCTATACAGGCTGTTCATCAAAGTAGCTATTTTGCATTGATAACCAAATATAACCCCAGCAACTGTTCAAACAGTAAACGAAACAGCAAGAATCCACCCCAAAGGGTATTTTGTTTAGAACTTAGAACTAGTGATTCCAGGCTATTGTGAAGTGGTAGAACCTGCTGTAGCCAACAAGCTAGCCATGTGCTTTTTTCTCCGTGACCGAAACATGATAACGTTCTATTTGTAGCTGATATGGGAATGAATAAACAAGCAGCCTATCAAAAAGGGATAATGTTTTAGGTTACACCAGAAATATAAGAATATTTGACAGGAAATATTGTTTTACTATAAATCTGATTATTTCACGTGGAGACTAAAAAGGCTGTTTTTAGCTAGGTTTAAGACAGCTAGTGTAACGGTTTTCTTGTGTCGAAGGAGAGGAGGACCAAAACGCAGCGTGGTGATTATTCATGGTTCTTTAATAAAGAAACTATACATGACTAGACTAACAAAACCAGCCCTATCTGGTGCAAACACAGAGACAGGAACAATCACCCACAAAACCCAACACCAAACAGGCTACCTAAATATGGTTCCCAATCAGAGACAATGACTAACACCTGCCTCTGATTGAGAACCATATCAGGCCAAACACAGAAACAGACAAACTAGACACACAACATAGAATGCCCACTCAGATCACACCCTGACCAAACAAAACATAGAAACATACAAAGCAAACTATGGTCAGGGTGTGACAGCTAGCTACTACTAGAAAGGAAAGGCGACTCTTACTTGTTTTCACAAAATGAAAAGACAAAAATAAAATACTTCGCTATCGCCCCTTGTGAATGGGAGTGGGACCGGCGAGGATATCGTGTTACCAAATAGTGTCCGCTACTCCAAAAAAATCCCACGACACCCATGGGCACGCACGTAGACCAACGAAGTGACGCTTTTCTTTCACAGAGGCACAAGCTTTCACCTTTATGTACAGTAAAGAACATACTCTTAATTCCATCTATAAATGTACATTTTGATTGCAATCAAAATACTTCCACTGCAGTTGGCAGTTAGCAGAAGACCTACTCTTTTCTTGACTGTTTATTGCTAGCGTTCAGAGTGACATTCTGTATTTTGAGATATTAAAGTAAAATACAGCTGGTCAGAGTGGAAATCTGTATGTTGAGAGACACTGAAGTAATATACAGTAAGCCCAAGACAGTAAATCACCAATGTACAGCAGATATTCATCATATTGGCATCTTCGGTTGGATGTAATTGAGATTCAGCTGTTTTTTTTACAAATCTTGACAGGACTATTTAATTAAAAAAAAAACTCATATTGTATTCTGCTCCTTGACCTGTGCTAGATCTAACTCCTCTAAACCCACAGAACGCCCCAACCAGTCCACGCTCTCCAGCCATCCAGCTAGCCTTGCAAAACAAGTACTTGTAGGCCAAGCCACAGTTTAACATTTCACTAACATCCTCAAAAGACCACAGTACAGTCAATCTATGGAGCCACCTGTGTATTCACAGTCACGAGCGCCAATGTGTTCTACAGCTGCGACCTGATAAAAATCCACAAATCCACGTTGACAGGTGAGTGGACCGGGGAACGGGGGTTGGCCAGAGTAAAGGCCATATTGACCCAGATCTAGACTGGTTTCCATCTCTGCTGGTCTCTAGGTGGTCGGGAGTTTCTCTCTCCATCTCTCTATAAAGTCCTACTAACAGCATCTCCATGCAGAGTGGTGATATACAGTAATACAGTACAAACACTGATTTATGGCAATAAATTGATTTATGAGCATTAAAATGTATTTTTGCCTGTTTTTCTACACAGGCGGTCAGGAAGGGACGCTTGCACAACACAGTCATGTTACTGTTACAGTAGGTGATAAATCACTCGGCTCCACTGTGAGGTTACGGCATATGGCAGTGGGGTTAGAAATTAAAAGACAGAACGTTGTTTGCTCTGAGGGGTGGGTGGGGGGGGGGGTATATAAACTGCAGGCAATTCCTGTTAGGGGTACACGCATTCCGGCAATACGGCCCGGCAGTATGTCCTCCTTGGCAAAGAGTGGCGTGTCGTCAAGGGTGAAACTGAAAATATATAGCATATAAGATATATGCTTTTAGCCTGATAAAGCATGAGAAATGAGTTGAGGGTGTCAGAGATGTTTGGATGTAAACTCGGTGTTAAGTTATTTCCTACGGAATGAAGCCAGGCCGCCACTATCATTGTTATCAGTTGTTAAACACCTCTACCTTTCTAGTCAAAATAATATTAATGATTTGTGTCACTCAAATATTTGACATACATTTTGTCTAACACAAGGTTGACCTTGTATAGTCCCCAGGGGGGGGAGGGCAATTTGGATGTAGAATCTACATCTTCTCTGTTATTCGTCCACGACTTCAGTCTCGAATTCCCAAATGACTCAAATGAACATTATCAGATAGATCAATCAGGAATATATCAGCAACATCAAGTGTCACTACTGTTTTGTCTCACTGTGTAATCTTGTTTGACTTCCAAACGTCATGCATGCATTTCCCAGAGCTTAGCATCTTGACGATTCAATAGGTTAATTAAAGGGCCAAGTGTTCGCCTAGGCTGCCACATGAACACAACTAGTCGACACTCACGAGACGCTATGGATCTCAGCTCAAGCCTAGTTGGCCTGCTGTGGCCTAGTCAGGGTAATTGGGTATGTGTTTCTCTCTGCCTCCCCTTTGTTCTATAACTAGGTTGGTTAGGAAAACAAACAGTCTTTGAATTGATTTCCCACCTTGTCACCTCCATGTTTTCACAGATAAAAACATCTACAGTCCCTTCAGAAATAATTCCTACCCCTTGACTTATTCAACATTTTGTGATACAGCCTGAATTCAAAATGGATTAAATGGAGAGAAAAAATGTCTCACCCATCTACACACACAATACCCCATAATGACAAAGTGAAAACATGTTTTGGGGATTTCAGGAAGAATTGTCATTCCAAGGACAAGGATGCTTGTTTGGTAATTCGTAAAAATCAGTCAGTAAATTTAAGATGACAGGTATATCAATACGTTGAGCTAAGGACTAAGATAAGACGTCTGCAGTCTCCAGTCTGTCATTAGTTAAGTTTCCCAGTATTGTCTAAGATAGCCTTCTGCATTCCCAAATGGCTCCCTATTACCTATTTAGTGCACTACCTTTAACCAGAGCCCTATGGGCCCTGCTAAAATGTAGTGCACTATGTAGGGAATACAGTGCCATTTGGAACATAGCCCCAGTCTAACTCCATGACTCGATGATGTACACACACAGATAACGGAGCAAATCCCCCGAAATTCTCCCTTGAATCCAACCTTAAACAACATTCTGTCAATGGAATTCCAGCCAAGTCAAAATATATATCGACCAAAGCAATAACAAGAAAAGACATCATCGTCGCTCTCCCAAAGTGCATCCCAAATGGTATCGAATTCAAAAGTAGTGCCCTAGGGAAAAGCCTCAAGACCGTACACACTCATTAGCTAACAAAAGTGTCAGAGTGAATGCAGTTACAAGCAATTTCCTAACGACATCGACGCAGGCCAGAAAGACAGTAAGACTATGGGCTAAGTCCTTGCTTGGTTTGCATCCAACAACATACTTTGCCTCGTTGGTTTGAATTCCTTTGAATTCCTTTGTCCTTTGCACTCATCTGACACTCATGCCAACTGCTTGCTCTGAAACAATCATACGATGATTGGCCCACCTTGCTGACTTTAAAAGAGGTCAAGTAGATGAGATAAGAAGTAAACGAGACGCAGGACAGCAGTATCTGTCTCCTCCTCCCCCAAAAAACAAAAGCCTCATTTGGTCCCATTAAAGATTTGAGAAAGGCAGCCGGGAGGAATGTTCTCATTACTTAAGCAGAAGTGCTTTGAAACAGTGGGTTTGTTTCTGCTACGGGATTATCCTTGACAGAACCTGGCAAACGTTTCTGGGAAATGGCCTGAATACCTCCCTCCTCCCCTCCCCGGTCAAGTCGCTCCGATCCGCTTCTTAGCACGTTCTCATTTTTCCCCAGTTTCCCTCCAACACACACTTTACGATGCTCTTGAAGGAGGAGTGAAGAATTAGCATGTTTCAATGTTCAAAACAATATCCTGGTTATATATGATGGAGTACTTATCCACGAGGTTGCAATATAAAATAATAAATCAAGACATTTCCTCAGATCCAAGTGTTTGAACACTACTTTAGACCAGAGCCATGGGTGCCATTTGGGTCTCAGTACAGGTACAGTGGGGCAAAAAAACTATTTAGTCAGCCACCAATTGTGCAAGTACTCCCACTTAAAAAGAATAGAGAGGCCTGTAATTTTCATCATAGGTACACTTCAACTATGACAGAAAAAATGAGGAAAAAAAATCCAGAAAATCACATTGTAGGATTTTTAATTTATTTATTTGCAAATTATGGTGGAAAATAAGTATTTTATTTTATCTCAATACTTTGTTATATACCCTTTGTTGGCAATGACAGAGGTCAAACGTTTTCTGTAAGTCTTCACAAGGTTTTCACACACTGTTGCTGTTTTTTTTGGCCCATTCCTCCATGCAGATCTCCTCTAGAGCAGTGATGTTTTGGGGCTGTTGCTGGGCAACGCGGACTTTCAACTCCCTCCAAAGACTCCCTCCACTGTATTTTCCCTCCACTTCTCAGAAGGGTGATGTTCCTTACTATTATAGGGGCTTCTCTGATGGCTTCAGGCAGGGGAAGGAGATGAAGGGTGATGTTCCTTACTATTATAGGGGCCTCTCTGATGGCTTCAGGCAGGGGAAGGAGATGAAGGGTGATGTTCCTTACTATTATAGGGGCCTCTCCGATGGCTTCAGGCAGGGGAAGGAGATGAAGGGTGATGTTCCTTACTATTATAGGGGCCTCTCTGATGGCTTCAGGCAGGGGAAGGAGATGAAGGGTGATGTTCCTTACTATTATAGGGGCCTCTCTGATGGCTTCAGGCAGGGGAAGGAGATGAAGGGTGATGGTGTCCATAGCGGCTGACGCCACAGGGAGCCGTCACTCAGCCACCCAGCGAACAGAGGGGCTGACATAGCTGTGGTTTTAGCGCCCATCTTTCAAGTCTGTTGTATTATAAAAGGGTGGGGGGGTATAACCACATACTATAATGTAGCAGAATAATATCAAGAGTATCAACAGACGAGAACCAAGAGGCCAAAAGTGTCAAGTCTGGGGTTTCATCGGTATCCAGCAGTGCCTTTTCTCTTTCCAACATTAGAATATTTCCTTTGGCAGCGGACCTTTCATAATTTCGCATTTCGATGCTCATTTCATATATTTCTACATTCCAGTTGCTCAACGTTTGCGTGGGGTGAGGAGGACATCTTTCTTTAAGCAGGGCTCCACTATTCCAACGTTTGTCCACCGGCCAACCCCTGTGCAGTCACAGAGACACGGATATACAGATACATGCAAACACACACTCGTACACACACACACATACTGTTCTATGTCTTCACACACACCTCTCTCCAAATCAGTTCACGAGCCTGCATCCCACTAGGTTGATTTACGTAGTTTTCTAGACTATAAAATGCTTTTTCTTCTACCCATAAAAGCTTAATGGGATGTTGTAGTATGTCGCCAGGTTTCAGTCAGTCATGGGAATATTCAGAAAGCGTCACTCTGTCTGTCTTCCAACTCTGAAAAATTCCCCAAATTCACATTCCAAGTGACTGTTCCGGAGGGAACCTCTGATGAGGGAAGCCAGTGACACTGCAATATTGGTCGTGTGCGAGAGGCTATCAGCTAAGTCAACTAAGTTATCGCTACAACGCTAAGTCTTTCGTAATCGGCATCTACCCTTCACATATGAACTGTATCCCAAACACCACCCTATTCCCTATAGGGCCCTGGTCAAAAGTAGTGCATTAAATAAGGAATAGGGTGCCATTTGGGAAGAAGCCAAGGCCTTGTGCTGCTTGATTTCCTGTGTTATGGAGACACATACTTTCAACAGCTTTTGACCGAAAGAGCCATAAATTCCAGGTCCTGCCGGGCCGGTTTGTGCCTAATGAAAGGAATGCGTCACGGTTTAATTTGTTTTTCCACAACCTTGAGTGCTTCGTCCTCCATTGCGAGGTTACGATAGGACGTTTGGGGAGCCACACACAACTACATACTGTAGGTCAAAGGTCGGGAAATGCCAAAGAGCGATTGAATGAGCTTCATTTGAAGAGTGGAACAGGGCAAATAGCATTAATTAAGCTGTGTCATACTGACAGATCAAAATCACACACACGGTTGTACACTGTCACGCTATTATAGAGACAAAGCAAAATGGAGAACAGAGTGAATAAGTCGGTGTCCCAATGCCATCCTATTCCCTATGTAGTGCCCATGTATAAGCCCATAGGACTCTGGTCAAAAGTAGTGCACTTCTAGGAAATAGGGCTCTATTTGGGAAACATATCTAATTGTACTTTAGGTAATTTGCTCCTTCCATCAAATAGTCTGACAGTCATCTAATGAGTGGACAGTCTGCGCCCCAAATGGCTCTCCGTTCCCTATAGACTGCACTGCTTTTGACCGAGGTCCATAGTGCTCTAGTAGTCACAATATAGGGAATAGTGCATCATTTGGGATGCCCTGTGGTGCGTTGAACTTTTCACCCACAGCTCATTGCAGAAAGCAGTACTCAACACAGCCAGGGAGGGAACTGCTACATGAGCAATAAGCCATTAGATCTGCCAAACCAGACTCGTTCCAGGACGTTGTAGTCTGTTTTGCACTATTTCAGAATCCATTGAATAATTACCTTTTGTACACACCTTAATTATTTAGAGGAAAAATCACATGAATCACATCCAAATAGCTGAGTCACACATTACGGTTATTATCATCACAGCAACGTTTGTAGGGGGGGGGGGGGGGGGGGGGGGGGGGCAAGCGAGAGAGAGAGGGAGTGTGAGTGTATCCTGGTCAGTGTGTGCGTGCACGTCTCTCTCTCTCTGAGCCTGCCTGATCATGATGGGGTGACCCAAGCTACATAAACAACAGTAACAAATCCTCTGGCCTGTTCTATGGGTAATGGCCTCTTTAAGGTCTGGTAATTACCCACAACCCTCTGGGGGAAAGCAGGCTGCCTGGTCAAGGTCCTTAAGCCTGAGACATTCAGACGTTTTCAAGACTGACCTGAAAATCCTAAGACTTTAGGCCATAAACTCCCAGGCAGGCTGTTTAATGGAATACTTGAATCGTTCTATGTATGGAGAGCTGTGCTATTTGTGGCATCTGTATGAGGGGATAATATCAACTATTCTGCCTTTACTTGGTCATTGAATGTTTCCCTCAGCATTTGGACATCAAACTCGTCGCTATAACAACCACTTGCGGAAAGCAGAACCCCACACGTGTTTAGACTTTCTCATAGGAGGAAACGGCTACATGTAATAAAAACACATGGAATAATCCTACAAATCTGTGTGAAGTAAATGTATATTTGGAGCGCGGGGGTTTTATCGCTAACACACGCGCGGGCCATATTTAATCAGGGCCAGTCGGCCGGCGTGAGGGAGAAGTATGCTCATTAAATGCCGTGTTTAGTGAACTGGGAGCCAGGCTAATCCCCATTCAGAGGTCTTAAACATAAACTTCCCAGGATGACTGATTTCCATACGAATGCCAGCAGGGCCAGAGGTTGGGATAGAAGGGGATCTGTAGGGGCCTTGTGTTGTGGTGTTGCAGCACGGCCCTCCGTGGGTCACGTCAAAGCTTCCCAGTGAGCGAGGAGGGTTGGGGAAAGAGGAAGGTGAGAGGACGGTAGGGGAAGAGGAAGGGGAGAGGAGGTTAGGGGAGAGGAGGGGAGGGGTTGGTAGGGGGAATTGGAAGGGGAGAGTGAGGGTAGGGGGAAGGGGAAGGGGAGAGGAGGGTAGGGTAGGGGGAAGAGGAAGAGGAAAGGGAGAGGAGGGTAGGGGGAAGAGGAAGGGGAGAGAAGGATTGGGGGAAGATGAAGGGGAGAGAAGGGTAGGGTAGGGGAGAGGAGGGTTGGGGGAAGAGGAAGGGGGAGGAGGGGAGAGGAGGGGGGGAAAGAGGAATGGGAGCGGGAGCCCTGTCTGTTAATGGATGGTGCTGAACTGTTAGATTTGGAGTATATCATCCCAAATGGCAGCCTATTCTCTATATAGTGTACCCCAGGTCAAAAGTAGTGCACTATGTAAGGAATTCGGTGCTATTTGGGATGAACTTTGGGAGAGCAATGAGGATGTTTTTTCAATCATTGCCTTGGTCGATACACACTACCGTTCAAAAGTATGGGGTCACTTAAAAAAGTTATTTGTTTCTGGCCATTTTGAGCCTGTAATTGTAACGGTTTTCCTCCTCTTCTGACGAGGAGTAGGAAGGATCGGACCAATATGCAGCGTGGTAAGTGTTCGTCATTTTATTAAACTGAACAGAACACTACAATACAAACTAAACAAAAAGAACAACCGAAACAGTTCTGTCTGGTAACTAATACAAAGACAGAAAACAACTACCCACAAAAACAGGCTGCCTAAGTATGGTTCTCAATCACAGACAACGATTGACAGCTGCCTTTGATTGGGAACCATACCAGGCCAAAACCAGAAATACAAAACATAGAACAAAAACATAGAATGCCCACCCCAACTCACGCCCTGACCAAAATAAAATAGAGACATAAAAAAGGAACTAAGGGCAGGACGGGACAGTATCCCCCCCCCCCAAAGGTGCGGACTCTGGCAGCTCCAGAGTGAAGGGCGACTCCGGCAGCTCCGGAGTGAACGGCGACTCCGGCAGCTCCAGAGTGAAGGGCGACTCCGGCAGCTCCGGAGTGAACGGCGACTCCGGCAGCTCCAGAGTGAAGGGCGACTCCGGCAGCTCCGGAGTGAAGGGCGACTCCGGCAGCTCCGGAGTGAAGGGCGACTCCGGCAGCTCCGGAGTGAAGGGCGACTCCGGCAGCTCCGGAGTGAAGGGCGACTCCGGCAGCTACGGAGTGAAGGGCGACTCCGGCAGCTACGGAGTGAAGGGCGACTCCGGGTAGCTCCTGACGGACTGGCGGCTCCGGCAGCTCCTGACTGACGGGCGGCTCCGGCAGCTCCTGACTGACGGGCGGCTCCGGCAGCTCCTGACGGACTGGCGGCTCCGGCAGCTCCGGACAGGAGGGCGGCTCCGGCAGCTCCGGACAGGAGGGCAGTTCCGGCAGCTCTGGACAGGAGGGCGGCTCCGGCAGCTCCGGACAGGAGGGCGGCTCCGGCTATGGCAGCTCCGGACAGGAGGGTGGCTCTGGCAGCTCCGGACAGGAGGGCGGCTCTGGCAGCTCCGGACAGGAGGGAGACTCTGGAAGCACCGGACAGGCGGGAGAACCTGGAGGGAGGAGATGGAGAGACAGCCAAAACATAGATCAAAAACATAGAATGCCCACCCCAACTCACACCCTGACCAAACTAAAATTGAGACATAAAAAAGGAACTAAGGTCAGGACGTGACAGTACTCAAACCCACAAATGCTGATGCTCCAGATACTCAACTAGTCTAAAGAAGGCCAGTTTTATTGCTTCTTTAATCAGCATAACAATTTTCAGCTGTGCTAACATAATTGTAAAGGGGTTTTCTAATGATCAATTAGCCTTCTAAAATGATTAACTTGGATTAGCTAACACAATGTGCCATTGGAACACAGGAGTGATGGTTGCTGATAATGGGCCTGTACGCCTATGTAGATACAGTGGAAATGCAAATGAATTACTTAAAAATCATACAATGTGATTTTCTGGATTTTTTTAGATTCCATCTCTCACAGTTGAAGTGTACCCATGATAAAAATTACAGACCTCTACATGCTATGTAAGTAGGAAAACCTGCAAAATCGACAGTGTATCAAATACTCCCCACTGTATTCCATAAAAAATCTGCCATTTCCAGCTACAATTGTCATTTACAACATTAACATTTTTCTACTTTTCTTTTGTGTTAGTAACTGTACGTTTGTTTATGTGTAACTCTGTGTTGTTGTATGTGTCGAACTGCTAGGCTTTATCTTGGCCAGGTCGCAGCTGTAAATGTGAACTTGTTCTCAAATGGCCTACCTGGTTAAATAAAGGTGAAATAAAAAATAAAATGAACAATGTCTACACTGCATTTCTGATCAATTTGATGTCATTTTAATGGACAAGAAATGTGCTTTTCTATCAAAAACAAGGACATTCTTAAGTGACCCCAAACTACTGAACGGTAGTGTATATTTTGACTTGGCTGAAATTCCATTGACAGAATGTTGTTTAAGGTTGGATTCAGGGGAGAATTTAGGGGGATTTGCTCCATTATCTGTGTGTGTACATCACCGAGTCATGGAGATAGACTGTGGTTACGTTCCAAATGGCACCATATTCCCTACATAGTGCACAATTTTTGACCAAAGTCCTATGGGCCCTGGTCAAAAGTAGTGCACTATTTAGGGAATATGGTGCCATTTGGGACAGATCATTGGAAGCACCAGAGACACCAGAGCTCTTTAACAAGTGTAATAGCTGAGTCTCACACAAGGCATGTTTATGAGATCATAACACAATCAGTCAGAGCTCTAGGTAGATTAAGCTGAAACCCCAAGATTACACAATTTCAACCCTGAATATTTTGCAAGGTTTCAGTCTAAAATGGATTAGGCACTGAAAGAAACTTGCTGTAATGAGTTAAAAAGTAGAGAAGAATCGCTCAACACATATCCAACTTCTTCTCATGAAATATTACCCATGTTCCTTGCAAAGGGAGGTAATTTCAGTCTTAGAAACTCATTGGAAAGAACATGAAACATTTCCCTCCAACACAGAAACCCAGCCAGCCCGCACACACCGGGTATTTCCACGTTTCCCTTCTTCTTTCAGGGTAATTAATTGTGTTCGGCGTCAACATTCCCAACAAAGAACTCTTATCTTGCTCCCTACATGTTTTCCCTCCATAGATTACCATGCGCTGTGGCCCCTACTGGCCCCTAGTAGTCTCAAGCTGATTAAGCTGGTAGTTCTGAGCTAGGCAACGAAGGCTAAAAGACAATGTAATCATTTGTAATCCCGGCTCAATTTCCTCCCTCAGATAGAGTATGCTGCCTTACCCACATGTATGGGGTAAGTCTTGAAACTTGAAACTGAATATGATTACTTCTAGAGAGTTTTAAACTCTCTTCGAGCATTTCATTTCTCCTCATTGAAATAATTAAGTCACAGATTTAAGAGGGCCTCTCTCCCGTGAAAAAGTTAAGAAAATGAAGGACGGAGAGAAAGCAGAGGATTGTGGGACTGAACAAGATTGGCCGTCTTTTCTACCACCCCACCACCCCTCTTCTCCCATCCCGTCATCCAAACTGATCGCCGCCCAGACACGGCTGAACCTGGGGAGGTTTTCTTAGCCAAAGAGGGAGCGGATGGCAGGGCCGTGTGGACACACACACGCACACACACGCTGCAAATTCCACTTTTTGGGGCCACCAATTCCCAAAGCAGAGGCTACAGTCATATGGTCCCCTTCCATTGTTCCCCAGTTCCGCCCAGCAGTCATTCCCACTGTGGGAACTAGCTGTACACACATGAGCAGACCAGCGGGCTGAACAGACGGGTGGTCAGGCTTCACTCAGCCATGGGATGCTGCCATGGCTTCCTATATGGGGGGGAGGTCTTATGGAGTGCTTATGTTTAACGACACGTGAAAGGTCAAAGTGCCATCCCTCACGGTGGTTTCGTGTGCCAAAAGGTGCGACTGCGACGCTCCCTGTCAGTATAGACCAATCAGAGGAGAGGGTGAAGAAAAGGAAGACAAGTCTTCATGGATGAGAGATGTGTCCATTGTAATGTTTAGCTAAGAGGGGAACTTTTACCACGTGTGAGAAAATCAAGTTGGACAATGAACAATGTCAACAAAGGGTTTTAAATGGGTAATGGCGGACAAATCTACACACTGAGAGTTCCACATCTACATGCATTGACTTGTCGAAGTGGTAAATATGACGCTCAACCAACACACAATTAACGAGTGGTTCACAGCAGGTTGTCTAAGTAACGAGTGGAAAGAGTAGCAGCCTACATTGTCAGAAGCAGGCAATTATTGTCAAACTAGACGACAAAGCCAGACGGAGCGAGAACATTGTTGGAGAGGACGGATTTGACTTCAAATAATTTAAACCCCTTTCAGATTTAAATTGAGTTTGCTGCTCAGTTTAATCCATGTTGACATCTTTTTGTGTTGCTGTTCAGATATTCTGACAGGAAGTTGATCCGGTGCCACCTCTTTAAATGACACTGAGCTTAGAGGTCCGCCGTTATAGGTCAGTGAACATTTCCCAGCTCTCCGTTCCTTCAAGCCTTCTAGGCATTTAACCTCAGAACTCTGCGACAGCGATGGGCGCTACGATGGCCACTGCCGTGGTTGACGTGGTGGATGAGATTGGCTATTTCAAAGAAAATAAACACACAGCCCCAAAACAGAAAGGAGATGCCAAAAAAATGTAATAAAGAGGCCTCCAGTTTATCAAAGTACGTCAAACAATAAGGAAGTCACAAAAACACGATAAGTGTTAATGACTTCCTTCAGGTGACAGCTTAAAACAGACTTCTGGTACCTTTAGTATGCAGGAAGGTTACAGAGGGACACATACTTTGACTTTGTGAGTCATACAGACAACCGTGAATCGGTAGGAACATGCGCATGTATCTGACACCAACGTCTTCTACCCGAGGCTGTCCTAATATGGACACCGTATTTATGGCCTTTACTGATCAGGTATAAGAACAGTATAGCTGCATGGTTGCCTGGTAGTGTATTAACGTACACAGCAGCAGTGCTACCATTCAACCAAACAGTGATTGTGAAATAGTCTGGCATTGGATATGTCTGCGAATAGACTCCATATTGACAGCTATCCCAAAGGGGAAATCAACATGTGAAACACTATTTGCAAATACATGCGGGTTTACTTTACATTACGTCCTACAAATTCTTGGTACACATGAAAACCAAAGCAAGATCCTATATCAGATTAACAATTAGTGGCTGAGTCTTTTATCTACAATCTTTCAGCTTGTGGTAGTAACACAATTGATGTTACCCGTGACCTGAGTCACTCCCAGCAATACCAGCAACCTCTGTAGTCATGGGCCATTCATAACAGGACTTAAGGTTTAGGACTCAAGGCGCAATGGTTCAGCCTACAGGGTTTGGGGAGAAAATCCGTTTATCCACCTCAGCATGATTCAGCTGTTGGTGGATATGGCACATAGATATACTCCTCATCCTAGTGTGGGGAATGTGGCATATCTACCAGCATCCTGAGGTGTCAGTCGGCCATTGCCAACTGATTCAATGTCTGATGTCTATTATACAATAATGACTCAATTTCTACTTTAGATGAAACTTCACCCAACTCACCCAACGTCTAGCAACCCAAAGGTTGCATGTTCGAATATCATCATGGACAACTTTAGCATTTTAGCTCATGTTTAATAATGAAATTACCTATCAAAAGGAAAGAAAAACAAACTGCAAATATTTAATACTTTGTAGCTACTTTGCAACTACTTAGCATGTTAGCTAACCCTTCCCTCGGCACTAACCTTTTAACTTAACCCTAAACTTAAGCATTTTAGCAACTTTGCAAATACTTACAACTTTTTAGCTACTTTGCAACAACTTAACATGTTAGCTAGCTCTTCCCCTAACCCCAACTTTAACCCCTAACCCTAACCCCTAGCATAGCTAACGTTAGCGTTAGCCACCTAGCCACAACAAAGCAAACGTTTAGCAAATCCTTATCCTTGGTGATCACACACCAAAACAGAAACATAAAACACAGCGAACATGAAAACACAGCAGCACCTAAAAAGACGCCACCATGTGACTAACTTGTATTATAATGGTTTACATCCCATAAACCGTATAATAAATATATCATCCTCAATTGATGTAGATGGAACAAACTTTAACTAAGCGGCTAGCATAATACAATACAGTTTAACAGTGTGTGTTTAACGAATCCATGAAAACTATTTGAGATTCTCTAGCTAAGTGAAGAGGGGCCACTTACAAGACTGTAAAGGGGGTTGGAAATCCTTCAGTGTGGCTTGCATCTCAAAGTATTATAAGAGCCCTCAATGAATTTGAGTAGAGAGACCCTGCAGAGCAGAGCACTCCAAACTGCGCTGATCTCTCTCTCTCTCTCTCTCTCTCTCTCTCTCTCTCTCTCTCTCTCTCTCTCTGTCTATTCAATTGCAATTCAAGTGGCTTTATTGGCATGGTAAACATATGTTTACATTGCCAAAGCAAGTGAAATTTCTAAACAAAAGTGGAGAAAAAAAAACAATAAAAAGTGAACAGTAAATATTACACACACACACACACAAGTTCTCTCTCTCACGCTGATGACGCTATACTCATGTTGGGCAGCGTTTCTGTAAATGATTTCGTTCTAAATTGCCACACCGAACCCACACAAATCTGGTTAAATGAAGTATAAAGCTTAAGACATATGGCAGTGCCCCGTGGCGTGGATTACATAAATAACTCGTAAATATATTATATACTTAATATGTCAGGCTTGAGATTATAAAACCCCACTTGCATTATGAAATTGATTGTTATAGGTTAAATAAAATCTGTAAATCATTAGTAGCGGCCACAGAATGCACCTTGCAAAAGTTTGTAATGATGGCAATACAGGGAAATGAATCGTATCCTTGGGGTTTGATAATTGGTAAAAGTGTTGACTCATGGCGATTTTAAGCATAGTTCTGCTATATACATATGCAGTACAGTCAGTGTACAACCATTGAAATACAGCAAGGACATTTAACTCTGCATGTTGAGTCCACAAGAGATTCGTCTCCAAGAGAAGGTGCGCGTGTCCTAACTCATGTTTCTAGTAGTAAATTGCAGCTATTCGGTGGAGAAACAGACTGAGCTGCTGGAAAGAAAAAACGCATGCAGGGGGAGGAGGAAAATCTAGTGACACCGTGAAATTGCATTAAACATGCCATTCTCTGCTCCGAGGACGTTCATGCTCCCCAAACTCTCATCTGCTCGCTGGATGGATGCCGCCGCCGACACAGAAGTTTGACGCAGAAAGCTCTCCAGCAGCTTTCGTTTCACGGAGAAAATAACGGCCTTATTTACCTGTCTCCATCATTTCTATGACAGTGGTCTCACGAACATTCGGATATCTGATGCGCTATTAATTTTCTTTTGAGGAAAAAGAAATCGAGAAAGAGCGCTTGACCAAAAGAGGTCAATAAATAAGGAGTACGTTTTTTTGCTCCGGATAAAGACATCTAAAATGCACTTATTTGGAATATCTGTTCTCCTTGCCAATTCAGCGATTCTCTACGCAAATCTAGCCAGTGAATCGAGTCATGAATTCAGTCATGACTATTATGATTATGATCAGGATCAAGGGGATGCACCGGTATGTATTTGGATACAAGTGTTCTATTTAACGCAGGCTATTCACATTACTTTATGCATTACTATTATCCATTGTAAATTATTCAATTGATATTCAAACACACTTTAACATTATATTGGGGAATGAGGGAAGGAGTGGAGGGTATGCAAGTCATAATATTTGACATAATAAGTCAAGCCATAATGCAAGTCATAATAAATTGGTGATGATGTAAGTTACTGAACATTCACTACCGTACAGCATGTAGTGAACATAGACATCACTGAAACAAGGGGGCACATCAACAGGAGGTCCTTTAATCTGAACTTTTAATGGGGAAATGGGGAAAAGGCTCGAAATACATGGAATTTGATTTACTAAGCATATACCTTTTCAATTAATGAAATCATAGACAGGATAATATTTATCTCCAGTATGTTCCCTCTCACAGCTGAGGGGGAGGGGAGGGGGGGAGTCAGCTATCATGGATGAGAGGGAGCGAGAGAGCAGTGAGAATTCCTCACAGTGAAAGGATGAAAAGGAGATTAAAGAAGAGCACTTTCAAATTAGCAGAAGAAAGGGGGGTGGAGGCAGGTGTCACTGTGTGTGTGTGTGTGCCTCAGTGTTTGTGTGTGTGTGCCTCCGTGTGTGCCTCAGTGTGTGTGTGAGCCTCAGTGTGTGTGCCTCAGTGTGTGTGTGTGTGTGTGTGTGTGTGTGCTTCAGTGTGTGTGTGTATGTGTGTGTGCGTGTGTGTGTGTGCGTACCTTGGCGTGTGTTCCTCAGTGTGTGTGTGTGTATGTGTGTGCCTTGGTGTGTGTCCCTCAGTGTGTGTATGTGTGTGTGTTCCTCAGTGTGTGTGTGTGCTTCAGTGTGTGTGTGTGTGTGTGTGTGTGTGTGTGTGTGTGTGTGTGTGTGTGTCTGTGTGTGTGTGTGTGTGCGTGTGCGTACCTTGGCGTGTGTTCCTCAGTGTGTGTGTGTATGTGTGTGCCTTGGTGTGTGTCCCTCAGTGTGTGTATGTGTGTGTGTTCCTCAGTGTGTGTATGTGTATGTGTTCCTCAGTGTGTGTATGTGTGTGTGTTCCTCAGTGTGTGTATGTGTGTGTGTTCCTCAGTGTGTGTATGTGTGTGTGTTCCTCAGTGTGTGTAGGTGTGTGTGTTCCTCAGTGTGTGTGTGTATGTGTGTGCCTTGGTGTGTGTCCCTCAGTGTGTGTATGTGTGTGTGTTACTCAGTGTGTGTGTGTGTTCCTCAGTAGCAGTAGGAGATAAGGAGACAGGGATAATCTTAAACACGTGGCTATTTGATCCTATAATATGACACTTAGTTGGAGGGATTAACACTGCTACTAGTTGACTTTTAGTGTCTCAAATGAGCCTGCAGCTGTTGATGATGCACTGAAAACACAGGTTCTCATTCTTAAACTCTCTTCTCCTTTCTCTCTCTCTCTCTCTCTCTCTCTCTCTCTCTGTGTGTGTGTGTGTGTGTGTATTCAGTAATGATCTTGTTATGTACTCCCATTGGCTCATAAAGATTATTTACAGTAATACATCTGTATGACCTGAAAAAACAAGATTTCCTATCTGGATAGTTTCACTTCCAGTACCTACCTCTGATATTAAGTAGTATCATAATGGCTTATGAAATTCACTGTGTAAATAAATGACCTCATATGCCATACATTTATAAAATCTAATGAAAACATTAAACACCTCCCATAGGGACTGGTGTGATTGGTCTGAGTGTGTGTGTGTGTGTGTGTGTGTGTGTGTGTGTGTGTGTGTGTGTGTGTGTGTGTGTGTGTGTGTGTGTGTGTGTGTGTGTGTGTGTTTAGGTGTATGTAATCACAGTTATGTTAACCCCCTGGAGTCGTTATTAAATTAAAAGTAATTAAGATAAATTTCATCGGAATTCAAGGACAACATGTTCAACCTTACTTTTTTTTAAATGCAAGTGGGAGGTATTTATCCTACGATGACTATGGTTAGGATACAGCGGTGAATATTTGTCCAATAACTACACTGGAACCCAGACCATGTGTGATTTCATAGTAAGAAACACATCCTGTGCAGGTTCAGTGTGTCTACCTCTTCAGTACTGTAACTACACTATAACTCACCTACAACTAGAGGTCATTTGGATGCATCAATCAGTGTTGGGTTCACACACACACACACACACACACACACACACACACACACACACATACACACACACGTCGAAGTGAGACATCCACTTCGAAAGAGTACTGAGGATGAATGGCTGTTCTAATGGGGCTGGAGAGTAGAAGAGGGCTGGGTTGAGAGGGTTGAGAAGGGGTACGCCCATGGGAGGTGAATAGGAGTAGGGTAGGTGCTGTTAGGGATAAGAGGGGCGGCTGTAATTTGTGGTCACCTTGAGGTTTGGATCAGACCTCAACCCAACCGTAGCATAGACCTTTGTGCATGCCGGTGGGTCTGTCTCAATAGTCTGGTCTGGATAATTGGTCTGGAGCTATTTCATGTTGAAACGTTGATTGCTTTGTGACTGATTGCTTTATCACACACGCACACACGCACACACGCACACACCTCTGTAAGGGGGGCTCTTGGTAGTGTAAGTACAGGAGGCCTGGGTGTTTGTGTTACAGTTGGTGAAGAATGCAGGGTGAAAAACTCCTGAGGCGATGAAGCGTACGGACCTGGAGTGTCAGAGAGTGGCTGTGGGATAGGGTCCATTACCTACTGCTCCCTAAGACAATGGACCTGACCTGGACTTAGCACTTAGCCTAGCTTCCCACTGTGTTGTTAAGGGGAATCCCTCTGGGCATTGTAAGATAGGGCCCCTGTATAGAGACATCCCCTAGCTCTTAGCCCAACATTTACCCCCTAGGCCAGTACCCCCTGTATAGAGAAATCCCCTAGCTCCTAGCCCAACATTTACCCCCTAGGCCAGTACCCCCTGTAGAGACAACCTCTAACCCAACCTTTACCCCACAGGCCAGTACCCCCTGTATAGAGACAACCCCTAACCCAACCTTTACCCCCTAGGCCAGTACCCCCTGTATAGAGACAACCCCTAACCCAACCTTTACCCCCTAGGCCAGTACCCCCTGTATAGAGACAACCCCTAACCCAACCTTTACCCCCTAGGCCAGTACCCCCTGTATAGAGACAACCCCTAACCCAACCTTTACCCCCTAGGCCAGTACCCCCTGTATAGAGACAACCCCTAACCCAACCTTTACCCCCTAGAGCACTTCATGTAGATGTGGCAGAAGGGGCTATACGTGCAATCAATATGGTTGTAGCTCCACCTCATCTTCTAGTAGAGTAGATGTGATTTTCACCATATTTCTTACACCTATAATATGGCATGTAGCAGACAATTTTATCCGAAGCAACTTGTTTGCATACATTTCATGTTTGGGTGGTCCGGGGTGTCGAATCCACTACCCTGGCGTTACAAACACCATGCTCTACCAACTGAACTACAAAAGACCACTAGCCAGTCCTCCCAGATACACTCAAGAGACTAGGTAGGGAGTAGGGGTTAAAGGCTGTTTCCTGTCTTCTCCATGACAGTCAGTATACTATGTGAAGAGACTAGGTAGGGAGTAGGGGTTAAAGGCTGTTTCCTGTCTTCTCCATGACAGTCAGTGTACTATGTGAAGAGACTAGGTAGGGAGTAGGGGTTAAAGGCTGTTTCCTGTCTTCTCCATGACAGTCAGTGTAGTATGTGAAGAGACTAGGTAGGGAGTAGGGGTTAAAGGCTGTTTCCTGTCTTCTCCATGACAGTCAGTGTACTATGTGAAGAGACTAGGTAGGGAGTAGGGGTTAAAGGCTGTTTCCTGTCTTCTCCATGACAGTCAGTATACTATGTGAAGAGACTAGGTAGGGAGTAGGGGTTAAAGGCTGTTTCCTGTCTTCTCCATGACAGTCAGTATACTATGTGAAGAGACTAGGTAGGGAGTAGGGGTTAAAGGCTGTTTCCTGTCTTCTCCATGACAGTCGGTGTAGTGTGTGAAGTAATCCGTTGTTCTCGTAAGCCCAACAGTTAGAACCCAGGTGGAAGAGATTACCTCACAGCTGCTTTCCTCAGCTCGACGTAATCTCTAGGTTATCTCTGTTACACAACCCACCTGTCCCAACTCCTGGTCTTACGACTGGATATCACTTTCAGCACTTTATCCGTTTTCACCAAGAAAGAACACCGGGTCAGAGTATCAAATAGGAGCTAGATGAGTCGGTGACATACCGTAGGGTTTGTATGTGGCTTAGGCAAAGGGAGAGAGGGTCAAAGTTCAGCCGTCCTTTGAGTTAGGACACTGTTGCAATTGAAGTCAGTATTACAAGAGAGCTGTCACTTTTATGGACAAACTAACCATTTCAATGTGGTTATGAATTGTCTACAATGGCAAGTATTTGAGTGCCTGCCAAAATGAAGAGGGAAAAACCATGTCAAAGGTTCAGTGGAGTATATAGGAGTCCCAAGCACTGGAATACAATAAGAGGACAAACATATAAACACATACAGTATATACAAGGCATTTTTCTTTAGAGGATGTTGATGTTGCTTTAACAATTGAGTTAATGCTTAGACGCCTTAATGTATACATGCCTGTACCCACCCAGGAGTACAATGCTCTCACTCTCTCCCTCTCTCTCCCACACAAACACGTTATTCTCTCGCTCTCTCTCTCTCTCTCTCTCTCTCTCTCTCTCTCTCTCTCTCTCTCTCTCTCTCTCAGTTGCTTCTCATGCCATCTTTCCGCCTCTCTCTTCTCTCTCTCTTTCTGCCTCATTCAGTCTGTGCTACTAAAGCGCCACTAACGACCCCCTCGTAAACCCAGGCCGTATGGTGAACCTTATGAACAACAAGCAGTCAATGATCCTCAGTTGAATCCTCAGTGTGTCCATATGTCTGTGACAGTAGCACAGTAGGAAGCCTTTGACTACCAGTACTGTCTGCATGTCTGCTACTGAACCCTCCAGCTCCCTCACACAGCAGCCAGCAGGTGGTAGCTCATAACAAAACTAGAGCTGTAAGCTAGGATCAACATCACTGTCAGATGTATAGCTGTGTGCTAACTCTGTCTGGTTAATGTAAAGCTGAGAACAGAGAGAAGAATGTATTCCCATGGTCCTTCAGGACAACTAATGGTGCCTCTCTGACACTCTCTTGCCCTCACCTCACCAACTTCCTGGAAACAGTGCAGTCAAGAAGAGGCCAAATGAGTTCACGGTCCTCAGAAGAAGTTCTGGACGTTTTCAAAACACATTTATCTGCAGTGGAGACCCTTTAGTTCAGCTCACGTGAGCTGGAAATGAACGGTAGCCACAGTGCCAGGTGCTTAGGGTGTAGTGTGACCAAACAATGCTTAATTCATATTGTTAAGATGATGCAACAAGTGTTTCATGATTTAATGAAGGCTGAACGCATTTTCTCTTGAAGTGCCCCCTAAAAATATGGTGCCTAATTGGTGCAACAATTGCTGTTTGATGTTAGCACCAGCTAGCAGTGATGTTATGCAAGTCTCATTTCTTCCTAACATCGAACATCTGCTTTCGTGGGGTTACTGACAGGGGCTGTCACTGCGTACAGGTGTAATCCTATCAGGGCAAATAGTAATTCACTAATCTGCCTCTTCCCCCATGTTTCCTGTACCATGTTTGACAAAGACCAGAACATCCCATAATAATGGAGGTACTGAACCGCCAAGGACCGTTCCATTCTTTTCACAACCTATTTGGATGAATGCTTTAACTAATAAACGCAAAATCTCTCAGAACACAAAAACAACAAACCCGGGCTAGAGAGTGTCAGTATAAATATGGACCTTTTAGCATGTTATCACCTACCATAATACTACACCGCCTGTCACTGCAAAGCTTCAGCGTTTATTTGTCACGTGCACAGGAGACAGCAGGTGGTAAACGGTACACTGAAATGGTTACTTGCGAGCTACTTCACAGCAAATCAATATCAAGGTGAGGGAAAATAATGTTAAGGAAATGATACAAAAAGTAAGAAAACACACGAGAAATACAGAGAAAGTAACACAGCAATAGAAGCTATACTTGCCCAGTTAAATGAAGGTCAAATAAATATTAAATATATACATACTGAATGTACAAAACATTAAGAACACCTTCCTAATATTGAGTTGCATGGACTCTACAAGGTGTCAAAAGCGTTCCACAGGGATGCTGGCCCATGTTGACTCCAATGCTTCCCACAGTTGTGTCAAGTTGGCTGGATGTCCTTTGGGTGGTGGACCATTCTTGGTACACACAGGAAACTGTTGAGAGGGAAAAACACAGCAGCGTTGCAGCTCTTAACACAAACCGGTACGCCTGGCACCTACTACCATACCCTTTTCAAAGGCACTTAAATCTTTTGTCTTGCCCATTCATCCTCTGAATGGCACACATACACAATCCATGTCTCAATTGTCTCAAGGGAAAGTAAAAATCCTTCTTTAACAGGTCTCCTCCCCTACATCTACACTGATTGAAGTGGATTTAACAAGTGACATCAAATAGGGATTCACCTTGTCAGTCTATCTCATGGAAACAGCAGGTGTTCTTAATTTTTTATACATTCAGTGAATTGAGCCTGTAGCTTAAAAAGACACATTTTGATGGGGATTTCTGTATTATGTTACCTAGATTGATGTAGGTGTGTGTCAATAGACTCTTAATGATTAATTAGATATGGCAAAATAGGACATTTATTATAGTAAATGAAGCAAACACAGATTTTTACAATAATTCCAAATATTTATCACGAGCTGAACCATTTAGAGATACTTTAAAAAATGTTCCTAAGCACAATTGAACCAGGCGCTGTAGACTGGAGCGTCCGTAGAGTCAGTGCAGCAGGCTGAACGCTTGACGTTCCTAGTATACCTAACATCTTCAGACTGAAGAGTAAAGAGTTGGATTAGACTCACAAAGGATATACAAGACTCCCAACTCCCATTTTGTGCAGTGGGGAGATTGAATGGGGGTCAATGAGGTTAGAATGCATCGTGAACAGGCTCAGCTCAGGCTACTTGTTGGTAGCAGACATTGTATAAAGCGGTGCTCCTGAGCTCTTCAGGTGTTAACATTTAACCTGTTTCTCATTGTTATGCTGATCCTGCCTCTCAACAACAGGTCTTTTCTGACTAGGAAAATGAAAGCAGATTAAAGAGAACGTGAAAGGTGCCCAGTTTGTTTTTCTGTGGTGATTAGATAATCAGATCCAACTCTCTGTAGTCAGAAATGTGTGCTAGACATGGTCATGGTCCTTGATTTTAAGCAATTTTGCTATGATAACATCTTAGTGTTTGAGAATATCTTCTGGAACGAGATATTACATATTATGCAGCATTTCAAAGCTGGACAAATGGGACCAATTTCATATGGGAGACAAATTCTAACAGAATCACAACAGCTAAGATGAGAGACAACGCTAGTGTACAGAGACCATGCTAGTCTACAGAGACCACGCTAGTCTACAGAGACCACACTAGTCTACAGAGACCACGCTAGTCTACAGAGACCACGCTAGTCTACACTGACCACAACAGTCTACAGAGACCGCACAAGTCTACAGAGACCACGCTAGTCTACAGAGACCGCGCTAGTCTACAGAGACCGCAGAAGTCTACAGAGACCACGCTAGTCTACACTGACCACAATAGTCTACAGAGACCGCACAAGTCTACAGAGACTACGCTGGTCTACAGAGACCGCACTAGTCTACAGAGACCACGCTAGTCTACAGAGACCACACTAGTCTACAGAGACCGCGCTAGTCTACAGAGACCGCGCTAGTCTACAGAGACTGCGCTAGTCTACAGAGACCGCGATAGTCTACAGAGACTGCGATAGTCTACAGAGACCACGCTGATCTACAGAGACCGCGCAAGTCTACAGAGACCACGCTACTCTACAGAGACCGCGCAACTCTACAGAGACCGCGCAACTCTACAGAGACCACGCTAGTAAGATGTAGCCGGAGCAGAAGGCAAACGTTTTACGTGCCCCCAACCGATTGTGTTTTTTTGTTCATTTATCTGCGTTGTTTGTAACTTATTTTTGTACTATTTTTGTACATAATGTACATAATGCTGCCGCTACCGTCTCTTATGACCGGAAATAGCTTCTAGACATAAGGACTGCGATTACTCACCACGGACTAGCAGAATCCTTTTTCTCTTTCACTACTCTGACGGAGGATATACGGCTCACTCGGGAACAGGCCCCGACCCCAGTGATCTGCGTGAAGAAGAGGCGGAGAAAGAGAGGCCAGAGGCAATCGAATAAACCCCCACTCTCGTCAGTTCTGCTTGCAAACATGCAATCTTTGGACAATAAAACGGATGAGTTATTGGGAAGATTAAACTACCAACGGGACATTACAAACTGTAACATTTTGTGCTTCACGGAGTCATGGCTGAACGACGACAATATCAACATATAGCTGGCTGGTTATACGATGTACCGGCAGGATAGAACAGCGGCGTCTGGTAAGACAAGGGGCGGCGGGCTATGTATTTTTGTAAACAACAGCTGGTGCACAAAATCTAAGGAAGTCTTGAGCTATTGCTAGCCTGAGGTAGAGTATCTAATGATAAGCTGCAGACCACATTACCTACCGAGAGAGTTTTCATCTATATTCCTTGTAGCTGTTTACTTAACACCACAGTCTTAGGCGGGCACTAAGATAGCATTGAATTAGTTGTATTTCGCCATAAGCAAACAAGAAAACGCTCACCCAGAGGCGGAGCTCCTAGTAGCCGGGGACTTTAATGCAGGGAAACTTAAATCAGTTTTACCAAATTTCTATCAGCATGTTAAATGTGCAACCAGAGGGAAAATAACTCTGTACCACCTATACTCCACACACAGAGACACATACAATGCTCTCCCTCACCCTCCATTCGGCAAATCTGACCATAATTCCATACTCCTGATTCCTGCTTACAAGCAAAAATGAAAGCAGGAAGCACCAGTACCTAGATCAATAAAAAAGTGGTCAGATGAAGCAGTTGATAAGCTACAGGACTGTTTTGCTAGCACAGACTGGAATATTTTCCAGGATTCCTCCAATGGCATTGAGGAGTACACCACATCTGTCATTGACTTCACCAATAAGTGCATCAATGACGTAGTCACCACAGTGACCGTACATACATACCCCAACCAGAAGCCATGGATTACAGGCAACATCCGCACTGAGCTAAAGGCTAGAGCTGCTGCTTTCTAGGAGCAGGACTCTAACCCGGAAGCTTATAAGAAAACCCGCTATGCCCTCTGATGAACCATCAAACAGGCAAAGCGTCAATACAGGACTAAGATCGAGTCGTAATACACAGGCTCTGACGCTCATCGGATGTGGCAGGGCCTGCAAACCATTACAGACTACAAAGGGAAGCACAGCCAAGAGCTGCCCAGTGACACGAGCCTACTGGACGAGCTAAACTACTTTTATGCTCGCTTCAAGGCAAATAACACTGGAACATGCATGAGAGCACCAGCTGTTCTGGAAGACCGTGTGATCACGCTCTCCGCAGCCGATGTGAGTAAGACCTTTAGACAGGTCAACATTCACAAGGCCGCAGTGCCAGATGGATTACCAGGACGTGTACTGCGAGCATGCGCTGACCAACTAGCAAGTGTCTTCACTGACATTTTCAACTTCTCCCTGTCTGAGTCTGTAATACAAACATGTTTCAAGCAGACCACCATAGTGCCTGTGCCCACGAACACTAAGGTAACCTGCCTAAATGAATACCGACCCGTAGCACTCACATCTGTAGCCATGAAGTGCTTTGAAAGGCTGGTCATGGCTCACATCAACACCATCATCCTAGAAACAATAGACCCACTCTAATGTGCATACTGACCCAACAGATCCACAGATGATGCAGTCTCTATAGCACTCCACACTGCTCTTTCCCACCTAGACAAAAGGAACACATATGTGAGAATGCTATTCATTGACTACAGCTCAGCGTTCAACACCATAGTCCCCTCAAAGCTCATCAATAAGCTAAGGACCCTGGGACTAAACACCTCCCTCTGCAACTGGATCCTGGACTTCCTGACGGGCCGCCCCCAGGTGGTAAGGGTAGGTAACAACACATCTGCCACACTGATCCTCAACACAGGGGCCCCTCAGGGGTGCGTGCTCAGCCCCCTCCTGTATTCCCTGTTCACTCATAACTACATGGCTTGGCACAACTCCATCACCATCATTACATTTGCCGATGACACAGCAGTGGTAGGCCTGATCACCGACAACAACGAGACAGCCTATAGGGAGGAGTTCAGAGACCTGGCCGTGTGGTGCCAGGACAACAACCTCTCCCTCAACGTGATCAAGACAAAGATGATTGTGGACTCCAGGAAAAAGAGGACCGAGCACGTCAACCATTCTAATCGATGGGGCTGCAGTGGAGCAGGTTGAGAGCTTCAAGTTCCTTGGTGTCCACATCACCAACAAACTAACATGGTCCAAGCACACCATGACAGTGATGAAGCGGGCACGACAAAACCTATTCTCCCTCAAGAGACTAAAAAGATTTGGCATGGGTCCTCAGATCCTCAAAAGGTTCTACAGCCGCCCCATCTAAAGCAACCTGACTGGTTGCTTTACTGCCATGTAATGGCAACTGCTCGGCCTCCGACCGCAAGGCACTACAGAGAGTAGTGCAAACGGCCCAGTACATCATTGGGGCCAAGCTTCCTGCCATCTAGGACCTCTATACCAGGCGGTGTCAGAGGAAGGCCCTAAAAATTGTCAAAGACTCCAGCCATCCTAGTCATAGACTGTTCTCCTTGCTACCACATGGCAAGTGGTACCGGAGCGCCAAGTCTAGATCCAAGAGGCTTCTAAACAGCTTCTACCCCCAAGCCATAAGACTGCTGAACATCTAGTCAAATGGCTACCCAGACTATTCGCATTGCCAACCCCCCCCCGTCCCCCACAACACTGCCACTCTCTGTTGTCATCTATGTATTGTCATTTAATTAACACTCCCTACATGTACATACTACCTCAACTATCCGGTGCCCCCACACATTGACTCTGTACCGGCACCCCCCTGTATATATTGTTATTTTTTACTGCTGCTCTTTAATTACTTCTGCGCATGTGAATAATACACATTTGATTTGATTAGTCGACAGAGACCACAATAGTCTACAGAGACCACACTAGACTACAGGGACCACAATGGTCCCGGAAAACATCAATAGCAGGTGACGAGATCTGCCTTTCATAACTGCACCAGTTTTCAGCCCGTCTCATTTCTTCTCTTCCCTGTTCAGCCTGTTCTGTTCACATATGGAACTACATCTAATCCCATACATGTGTTTTACCACTTCTCAAACAGTAGCGTAGAAGAGCATCCATCAGCTGAAGTTTAATTAGAAAAGAGAGAGCCTAGAGAGGGAAGGAGAATGAGATGTGGAGGAGATGTGGACTTTAACCTCCCAGCCTCTCCTCCTAAACTCTTGGCCTCTCTGCGTTGACTTTGTGCACGCGCCTTTAAATGCAGCCCTACAGAACCGAGGTGATTGGCGGTTTTATTCATACCGCCAACATACGGACTTGCCATTTGGAAGTGCACAAAGGTGGTAGAGGTGCAGAGAGAGGAGAAATCCCCCATTCATTATTAGCCTGGTTTCCTTTAAGCTCTGCCGGCTTAAAGAAAGGGTTCATTTCAAATGTCCTGGACCTCAAACAGAGGAACGGTGCAGTCAGAGGGAAAAGATTTACCGGTCGACTGGAGAAGACCCAGGGTCATAGTAGATAGTATCTCTTGATTGTGGCAGTATTACTTTCAAAATGGAATTCAACCAATAATTTCTCTGTCTACTGCCTTATAACCTAAGCCTGTCATGGTACATGTGACATACGAAGTCCGCCATAGTGATAATTTCAGTGGGTACACCAATTTGATTGACTTTCGTTACAAGTTTCACAATCAACTGTTCTGTTTGCCTAATCTCTATTGTTCTGTTTGTCATACCCCTCAGAAAGCAAAGGGTCCTCACAAGCTTCCCTGTTTGTCATGGGTACATGTTTAGGGGCCCCAGTAACTCTGAATGCACTGACACCGTGACTAAACAAGAGGGCTAGATAGGTGGTCTCCTCATCAGGAGTAGCAGAGTGTGCATATAGACTATCTGTAAACTGGTTTGGAGACAACAGGTTAGCTTAGAAGTCTTTGATTAATCGAGAACTCACTGAGGCAAGACGTTTGTTTAGAAGAGGAGTGTGAGCTGCATGCCTGGTCTGAAGTTACGACAGTGACACACCCGTACTCACAAATGAGCGCACACACATAAACGCAAGCACACACACAACAACACACACACGGCTCTGCGCTCCTAAGTCAGCTTACACCACACCACGACTGCCAGCGTGCAACCGCAGCACTCCAAGCGCTAAAACAACAAGTCGTGACGTAATGCCCTAGCGGCCAATACCGCTAAAAGCGATGAGCTCTGGGGAGCGGGCTCCCTCTGTACTGTATCAGCTTAGCGCTTCCAACTGCTCTGTGAAAACAATTACAATTAGACATCTGTGAGTGTAGTTCAAATTTTCACACAATTCTCTCTTGACAATACACGGAATTCAAGTTATTCAAGTGTATCTCAAGGATTTGCACATACAGGACCTGCCCTTTCAAGAGAAACCAACAGGTTAACTCTCAGACTCAAACGAGGACAATTAGCATAGAACAGCATGTAAGATACATGTTTTCTCCTGTCCTATACTTTGAGGTTTTCTCTCGCCCTTCAACCTGCTGCAGTATTTGAAAGTTGAGATTAAGTTGGAAAGACTCAGCATGCATTGGTAGACCAGTGTTGGGATCATGGCTTGAATGGATCTAGCTTTTGTCAAATGTACATCAAAAGTAGTTTTTTGTGCATTTCAGCTAACCCAGTGCAGGCTAGCTAACCCAGTGCAGGCTAGCTAACCCAGTGCAGGCTAGCTAACCCAGTGGAGGCTGGAGGTTGATGTGTGGGGATGTAAAGTCGGCCAGGCAGAACACCCTGGAAGGGGAGCTCAGAAGGTGGGCTATGCTACATCAGGCTCTAGTTCCCGGTGGTCCTATAGAGCCAGATAAATAGGCTGAGCTGATTGCTTTATTGCAAAAACCCTAAAGCAAGCAGCCATTCACAGATAAACATGTCTAATCCCACTAAAACACATCCCTCATGTCTGTCAGATATCTGCGAAACGAATCTGCAAATCTGTCAAGGAGGAAGGGTGACAAAATGGAAGCCAGTTGAGGATTACAAGATCAGTGTTCAAAATCCCTTTTCCTCCAAGTTCTTCTGCAAAGCTGATTGTATCTGGGCAATTACTCAATAATAGTTTATTGGGGTTTTCAAGGCTAATCCTATACTATGTACATTAACACTGACTATGATATTTTATTTGCTCAGACTTTGCACAGTGCAAGTTTTACATCTAATGACTATAGCAGCTCTAGCGCTAGGAATGGCAAAGCCATTCCCCCAAGGAAGAAGGCAAGTGGGTGAGTGAGTGTGGAAGAAGGAGGGTGGAATGATGCTGGCCTTGGGATGAGCTGTAGCGTGATGTACATGAGGAATTGTTGGAGTCTTCCTACCTACCGGGAGACATTTCAATCACGCCAGGTCTGCATCCCAAATGGCACCCTATCACCCAGTGATGACAGGGTTCCCATAAGGCTCTGGTCAAAAGTAGTGCACTAAAAAGGGAGTAGGTGCCGTTTGAGATGCAGCCCAGGAAATGATTAGTGATGAATAGCATTATTCAAATGAAACCTGCGGTCTGTCTGGGTTCAGGTCTGCTGAGCGGTCCCTACATGGTGATTTGTATCTCAGTTCATTTCGGGTCCATATCAGTAGAATAGGACAGATATCCCTGATATTGGCTAACCCTGCACACCAGATGGATGGAGGCATGGCGGTGCATGGGGCCCTCTCTTCCCCTTCCAACTCCTTCCATCTATATTGTGGTGGGAGTCTGCTCAGCCATCCAGAGCTGGTGTTTGTGCTGTGTAGCTGGGTCAGTGGAGTCTGGTGTTTGTCCTGTCTTACTATAGCTAGGTCAGTGGAGTCTGGTGTGTGTCCTGTCTTACTAAAGCAAGGTCAGTGGAGTCTGGTGTTTGTCCTGTCTTACAATAGCTAGGTCAGTGGAGTCTGGTGTTTGTCCTGTCTTACTGTAGCAAGGTCAGTGGAGTCTGGTGTTTGTCCTGTCTTACTGTAGCAAGGTCAGTGGAGTCTGGTGTTTGTCCTGTCTTACTGTAGCAAGGTCAGTGGAGTCTGGTGTTTGTCCTGTCTTACTGTAGCAAGGTCAGTGGAGTCTGGTGTTTGTCCTGTCTTACTGTAGCAAGGTCAGTGGAGTCTGGTGTTTGTCCTGTCTTACTATAGCTAGGTCAGTGGAGTCTGGTGTTTGTCCAGACTTACTGTAGCAAGGTCAGTGGAGTCTGGTGTTTGTCCAGACTTACTATAGCTAGGCCAGCTCCCCCAGTGCAGTGCTCTCTAATCCTGTCCTGTCTTACTGTAGCTACGTCCGGAGTGGTATACAATTGAAGTCGGAAGTTTACATACACCTTAGCCAAATACATTTAAACTCCCGTTTTTTCACAATTCCTGACATTTAATCCAAGTAAAAATTCCCTGTCTTAGATCAGTTAGGATCACTACTTTATTTTAAGAATGTGAAATGTCAGAATAATAGTAGAAATAATTATTTATTTCAGCTTTTTTTTCTTTCATCACATTCCCAGTGGGTCAGAAGTTTACGAACACTCAATTAGTATTTGGTAGCATTGCCTTTACATTTTTAAACTTGGATCAAACGTTTTGGGTAGCCTTCCACAAGCTTCTCACAATAAGTTGGGTGAATTTTGGCCCATTCCTCCTGACAGAGCTGGTGTAACTGACTCAGGTTTGTAGGCCTCCTTGATCGCACACGCTTTTTCAGTTCTTCCCAGACATTTTCTATAGGATTGAGGTCAGGGCTTTGTGATGGCCATTCCAATACCTTGACTTTGTTGTCCTTAAGCCATTTTGCCACAACTTTGGAAGTATGTCTTTGTCCATTTGGAAGACCCATTTGCGACCAAGCTTTAACTTCCTGACTGATGTCTTAAGATGTTTCTTCAATATATCCACATCATTTTTTCCCCTCATGATGCCATCTATTTTGTGAAGTGCACAAGTCCCTCCTGCAGCAAAGCACCCCCACAAAATGATGTGTATGTAAACTTCCAACTTCAACTGTATATGTAGATATATGAATATGGTTCTGGCTAGGTCCGTTTCCTCAGTACAGTGTTCTCTAAGCCTGTCCTGTCCTACACTAGCTAGGCCTGTTCTAGGTCCATTACAACCTATTCTCTGTCTCTTTGCCTGTCCTGTCCTACTGTAGCTAGGCCTGTTATAGGTCCATTACAACCTGTTCTCTGTCTCTATGCCTGTCCTGTCCTACTGTAGCTAGGCCTGTTCTAGGTCCATTACAACCTGTTCTCTGTCTCTAAGCCTGTCCTGTCCTACTGTAGCTAGGCCTGTTCTAGGTCCATTACAACCTGTTCTCTGTCTCTAAGCCTGTCCTGTCCTACTGTAGCTAGGCCTGTTCTAGGTCCATTACAACCTGTTCTCTGTCTCTAAGCCTGTCCTGTCCTACTGTAGCTAGGCCTGTTCTAGGTCCATTACAACCTGTTCTCTGTCTCTATGCCTGGTCCTGAGGGTCTAATAAATATGGATCAAAGTAATGGCTGTAACAGATGCTACACGTGTAATTCCTGTGTTTGTGCAGGTAGCTAGTAGTGGGATCAGGCTATGGAGAAAAAGACCATATCCTACTTTAGCAGCCTTCTGTTCCACCTTGCCTTTGGCTACATGCCATTCCATAATCTCTTATCCCCATTTAGCAGTAATGGTTCCTCCTCATGTACAGACCGTGGATGATATGCAGACATCAGAGATATTACGGTTCGTCATGGATCTGTTTTGGTTTGAATATTTAGTGGTTTCACATCTGGGGCTATAACATAATGTCGTCAGATCAAACTACAGATGACTGAATGTTGGATCTGACTTGACCCAAAGAGGATATGCCTTGGTTTTAAAGGATCTGTTTCGTGAGTTTTGTCCTGATGTACAACAGCGAATACAATTCTTTGTTTGGTTTCAAATAAAAATACTTTTATTTGGGAAGTCGAAGACTATTCAGTTTTAAATTGTTGGATGGAGTTAACAGAGTAAGTTACTATCACAAGTTAAGGACAGGAATAGTTTGAGGTTTTCCTGTCACTCCGTTGACATCAAATACATCATTATAAATAAGAATTTGTTCTTAACTGACTTGCCTAGCTAAATGTAGGTTATAATAATTTGTTGAGTAACTATCAGACCTATTACCTATTGGCCACTGCTATAGCATTTTTTCCAAACCAGGATGCTTGTTTGTTCTTAAGGGAACCATTTTCAATCGGTTATTTTACTTTCAATATGACTCATATCATTAGATTATGCGGTTTGGACATATTAGGAAATCTTTAATTCACTATTTTTGCAATATCGATGAGTCACTGTCTGACTTTGGCAGTATTTTGACTGTGTTTTTATTGATTATTGAAAATCTTGTCAGGCGGTTGGCTCACTAAATGTCACTCTAATGCAGAACATGACATCAGGCTCCGTCTTTAGGCAGTGTAAAACAGATACAAATGGACCATACAGTATCATATACATGGCAATACATTCATGGTAATATATTTGAAGAGGTAGATTCTAGTTGATTCCTGGCAACACGGATTAAATCCCTGGCCCTGCAGGTGAAGGGAAGAGAGGAATTCCAGGCTCAGATTGAGATGATCGTTTTGGGCTGCTGGATCCCGGATCTTAGAGGGGAGGGGGGACGGGGGCTTGCCTGGTACCCATAAACCTGCTCTGCTCTGCTTAGTCAGAGGAAGCACACACACTGCTCCTTCACCGTCCAGCCCAGGCTCAGGCTGTGGTTTATACCTGTCATCATAGGAAATACCTAGAGCCGTACTGTACAGTATAGGATGTAGCAGCCTTCCAGTAACTCAGTACTGAGGCCATCACTTCGGCCACAGGTTTCTCCTGTTCGTTACAGAAAGTAACTCCCACGCATATGATTCCATCTTGACATTGTTTAATTGTCCATTTTCCCTGACTAGGGGAATCTCACAGCCCTGGTTGTAATCTATGCAACCAGGGACTGGAGTTTTTCCTGGTCAAATCACATGGTCAGGGAAAACTCCTGGCCCTAGCCACTCCCTCCTAATGGTGTCAATTGAACAATTGAAAGTCAGTTAAATTTGCAATACTGTTAAGAGGTCATTCAAGTGCAAAGACAACAGCTTTTATGTTTGCTTGGTAATTGGAACCACACATGCTGATGATTAAACCACACTGGCATGTTATTACTGTCATAGTGGTCAGGAGGATTTCCTGTGCCTGCTTGTAGTGTGGCAATACTGTTCCATGACCATCCCTCAGTCATACATTCACCTTCCTGTGCCCGTGGCAGTGCATTTCACTAACAGCAGAGATTCGTCCAAAATGGCACCCTATTCCCTCTATAGTGCACTACTTTACTGCACTATGAAGGGTATACTGTGCCATTTTGGATGAAGACCAAGACTGACAAAAATGAACTTTGGCTGAGGTTTTATGTGTTACATTTTGAACATTCTTTTATCCGGACTGTATGTCTGTCCGCGCGGTCATTCATATCCTGTGACTTCCAACTTTCACCGCATGAACCCTAGTCAAAAGTAGTTAATGTAAGTGTCATCAGTGGGATTGCTTGGCAGAGTTCTGAACTGCATGGAACAAATGAAAGTGGTGTGTTTTGTGGTGGACGTGATTCATTTGAAGCTTTTTACTGCAGGGGGCTAAATCAAGGTCACACAGTGTTTCTTGGTAGTCTTAAACAAATCTACTTTGAAACAAAGTATACACCTCACACACATGGTTATGGGCTTAAAGAAGACACCTGTACCATGTCAGATATAGAGTTGAAATGTATTACATTTTGAGTTTGCATCCCAATAATATACTTTATATACATCAAAATAGACTGAAATATAACAAAACTGTTTGACATAGAAACACCGGAATTATTGGCGTGATTTAAAAACAAAAGTGTATTAATTATGAAAAATAATAATAACAGTCCACCCATGAGGCCACTAGGTCATTTGACTGCAGGAAAGGACTACCTATCAAATGTTCTGCCTTTCTACTGTACTATACTGTCAAGTGTCTACTGCCTGGTGGATGCATTCCACTGTGGATCCACTGTGGATCCTTATTCTGTGTTTACTTAAAATTGATTTAAGACGTCAGATGCCTCTTTCCCTAGTGAAAGAACGTGAGGGTGGACCAAGGTGTGAATAAGCTTACACACACACACACACACACACACACACACACACACACACACATACACACACACACACACACACACACACACACACACACACACACACACACACACACACACACACAGTGTCTATTGTTTCTGGTAGGAAACAGACCATTGCGTGTTATCTCTAGAACCATTGACAACTAACACATGAAAGGAGTCTAATACAATAGTCTTGTTCAGGCTTTCTCTGGTGTTTGAGTTTCCTGAATAAATCAAGGGGAAAATGGCCGCTTCCTACAAGGAATTGAATTCTACCTTTTCAACTGATACTTTGTTGAGGAAGCAGTGCTTGGGAGAGAGATGGTCCATGTCTAGAGGACCAGAGTTGAGCACCACCCGCTGTACAGGCGGTACACTATAGATTCCAATATATGAACGACTCTAAGGTTCCACTTTAACCTGATAGAAAGGTCAAGCTCTTTCTCTCTTTGTTTCTGGATCATGTCAATTACAGAGGAGCTGAGGTCGTATTGTCAGTTAACTGTTGGCGACACAGGAGTAAAAGATGGAACTGCTGTTCCATCCCGTTATCTGCTCTGCCTTGTTTATTAAGTCATGACATCTGATATCAAATCAAAGGCTTGAACCGGTGTCCTTGGAGGGTATCAGAGTCCAACAAGCATTCCCTGGACTGAATAATACAGCCAGTATGTTTACAATCTGTCAATTGTCTACGAACTGCAAAGCACGTCCCCTTTCAGTTCAACCCACTTCCTTGTCGTTTGGGTGAAATGTTTGCAAACAGCGCATAGCTCATCTTCGAAGACAAGATGAACTAGACAAATCAACATATTATTAAGTACCCTTCTCTGGAAACAACTCAACTAGGGAAAACATAATGGTTCATGTCTTTGTTGAATTTGCCTATCCTGTCAACGTGTTTTAAAACACTCAACATCCCACAAGCTTTAAGGCTAACATATGAGTCATGTGTATTTATAATTTATCATGTTCTCCAAGCCAAGCATTTAAGAGACGTGTTCTCTGTAAATTAGAGTCAAGAACCTTACATATCCATGGTTGTCAGCACAGAATAAAATGTAATGTCTATTTAATAATCCCAGCTCGGTCTTTGATAATAAACTATGATGAATTACCCAGATAGAGTCTGTCCGAAATTAAAAAAACATTTATCCTCCCCTTTTTTTTAAAACTTTCGCTTTTTGACACCTTGAAGGGAGACGAATGTGAGGGAGGGAGGTTTTCTCTTTCTTTCTCTCTCTTTTTCGGTTATCATCGGGGGTGATCAGTCATGACTCATGAGGGTCACTGGGCATGTTTCCTGGAATGTTCCAGGCAGCAGTATCACTTTTCATCGGCGACTCCTGTACACTCTGTTAGACAGTGCTCATGTTTTCACACTTTGCAAACTCGTATCCCCCAAGGAGTGGCGGGGTGGAGGGAGGGTTACGGGAGAGGGGGAGGCACGGCTGCACGATGAAACATTCTCACTGCGGACGCTGCTTCGGCTCAAGATCTCAACTCCCGGGCCGCGTTTAACACCCTGCTCGGCTTACTGAGTAAGCAGCCTGTCAATGGTTTGGCCGGTGAGGGACGACCGGGTGCTGAAGGTGTCCTAGACGATTCGGATACAGATGTCTTCCAGGGGTTGGTTGTACTGTTGAAGGAGAACAGGTCATTAGCTATAGTAGCGCCTCCCTACCCGTTCAGACAGTATTGGCCTGCCTCTCCACTGTGTAGACACCCCGAAGGCGTAACCGATACGTGTTGGTGTATTTTAATCATGTCTTAGCCCGTACGTTAAAGGATTTTTTCATCGTTCACTCCGCACCTATTTGTGGTTATCCTTTTTATTTTTTTCATTTCAATACTGGTCTGTGGTTTGATACAACTGTTAAAGGCAGCACAATACAAAGGGATTCTCAGCATTGAACGAGAATTATGTTTTGGAATGAATAGTAAAACTAACACAGTCGATTGAACTGATTCATGGCAGGTCATGGCAGATCAACAAGTACAGTAGCCTACTAAGGCCTGGTTTGCAGTCCGTGAATGAATGAGTGGCTTATTGTTCAAATAGCTTACATACAGTGTGGCAGGTAGCCTAGCGGTTAAGAGCATTGGGCCAGTAACTGAAACGTTGCTGGTTCGAATCCCCGAGCCAATTAGGTGAAACATCTGTCGATGTGCCCTTGAGAAAGGTACTTAACCCTGGCTGCTCCAGTAAGTCACTCTGGATAAGACTGTATGTAAAATGCATATCACCTGATTCCACTGCATCTTTGTTGGCCGACAGGAAATGCTTTACCAATGCAATTAAAATGGTTTAATCCAAAAGACCAGCACACAGCAGAACCCAAACTATATCAACCAATGAAAAGGCTCAATATGGCTAAACAAGCATTTATTGCACTTTCTAGGGAGTTAGTGACATGTATGTCTATGTCCGTGAGCCAAAACCATCACCATGAGATTCCTTTCTAAACACTCTTCCTCCTCCTAACAAATAACAATAAGATCTAAGTCAATTCACCAGATCATAATATTGTCTCCGACTGAGTTGACTCTGGTAACACAGTTCCTCGTGAACCCTGTCTGTATCATTCACCACACTATTGTGGGAGGTCTCCTCAAACCAAACAACCTTCATGTCTTCTCCCCAGTCCTTAATGTGTGATAACGGTACCAGTACATCAGTCCTTATATGGTCTCTCTGTTCTTTCCATCCAGGAGCCGTCGGAGCCAGACCTTGAGCAGCAGCTGCGCTCCGTGGCCAGTGTTGAGGAACTGATGAGGATAGTGTACCCTAACTACTATAGCGTGCTCAGTTGCCGGTCGAAGCGGGGCGCACGTTTCCCCCTGAGAGGGGAACACACAGCCACGGAAACGCGGTCGCGCAGCGAACTGCCGGCGTACGCTGGTGCTCCCTTCAACCCTGACACACTGAAAAGTAAGTGTTTGTTTTCAGGAGATGCTTTTTCTGTCACTGTTTGGCCTGTCTAGATTCGTTGGGTGTTGACCAACTGACCTTGTAGGATAGTAGCACTTGACTATAACAAACAATTAGATCAGTGCTTAGTTTTAGCAAACAAATTTATATCACCTAAAAAATAAAAGACATTTGATTGGCCACTTACCTTGACTGACGTCAATACAGGAAGTGCAATACAATACATGGTTTGTCGAATGATGATGTCATTTTAATGCTCTGGTCTTCCTGTCTGATTCTCTCAACGTGCATCCAACAGGTATTGAGTCAGAGTGGAAAAAGACCCAGTGCATGCCACGAGAAGTTTGTTTAGATGTGGGGAAAGAGTTTGGGGCGGCTACAAACACCTTCTATAAACCACCCTGCGTGTCTGTCTACAGATGTGGGGGCTGCTGCAACAGCGAGGCGCATCAGTGTTTGAACATCAGCACCTCCTACATCAGCAAGACGGTGAGTTACACACAGCCTGGGGGACCGCAAGAGGGAGGGGTGGACTGTGGTGTGTGTGTGGGTGGGGGTGTGTGTGCGTGCGTGCGTGTGTGTGTGTGTGTGTGTGTGTGTGCGCGAGTGTGCGTGTGTGTGTTGGCTAGTATGTTGGAGTGGGGTTCTTAAACAGCGGCGGTACTCAACTTCAGTCCTCACAGGCCACAGTATCGTCAGGTTTGCTTTGTCCCCAGGGGCTTAATCGATCAATCAAAGTCATTGATTGACCACAGATCACTCACAGATCATCATTTTACTAGTTGAACGGCAAGACCTGAAAACCGTTAGACACACAGGCCCCTGAGGACTGGAGTTGGGTTAAAGCCTTGCTTCATATGATTTAGAAATGGTTTAGTTGATTTGCATGAAAATGCCAAAACAACGCATTGTTTTTACTGAGTGTGATCTGTGGAAATTCCAATGACGTATTGGATGTACTCTGATGTGCTTATAGCTTCTTTAAAGCCTGCGCTTAGTTTTTCTCTACTAGACTGAGGGCAGTAAGGGGTTCATTCTCAGTGTCCCACCTTGATTCAGGGGGTAAACGGCAGGCAGGGGGTTCTTCCGCGAGGTTGTGTGTGTTGGAGTTATTAGCAGCTAGGCCTCTTTTAATTGTCCACTTATTTTGGGTGGGCTGACCCCAGCCTGGCTGTTCTGAGTCTGTGTGATTTAAAGCATGACACGCTCACAGTCAGGGGTTTGAGTTTGAGTCCTCCTGGTCAAGGCCATAACATTTCAACTGTTGTTAGACTGCTAATGTTGCTATGGAGACTTACCACAGCCTCTGTAAGTGTAGCTCAATGACCTACGTGACTTAATCCTGGTCACCCCTGGGAACCTAAGGGCTTTTCCTATAATATTTTCTGCCCTAACACATTTTTTTTGTATAGTATTAACATGGACCATCAATATATTTGAATCTCTATTTTAGGGGATCAGAAAAAAATACCGTAATAGTTGAGCAATTGTTTTCGTGCAAATCAACAGTGTAGTGTTTTTTATGACCAGTGAACTAGACTCATAAGGCCCTGAGATGTGATCTGCTGTGGGGTGGGGTGGGGTGGGGGTGGGGGGGTGGGGGTGGGGGGGGGGGGGGGGGGGGGGGTTCTGCTCTGTGTGGTACAGTAACTGATGTCTCTGTTTATGCTGTGTTTGCGTCAGAGAATAAGTATGTGTCAACATTCAAGGAGACACTGGGGGAGCATAGATGTTAGATTAGGACCCGTCTGTACAATTCAGTTGAGTGCTGGTGTGCCCTGATCTATGCAGATAAAACATATGTTCTCCATCCAAAGGGTTCTATATTTCTACATAGCTCTCATTAGCAAGACGCAGAGCACCAAGAATGAAATTGAAACCTGCAGTTCAATAACACAGCTAAGTAATATAGCCTACATGTGTTTGGTAACGTAACTACTTGTTCAACATTGGTGGTTGGATACAAACTAAGTTTGATTGGATTCAGATTGAAAATTTAAGCATGTATTTTCCATGCTATTCTGTCCATACAGATTTGATTGATTTCAAGCCCAACTACAGCTCCCATGACTATTTGATAGGCTTACTTGGAGACTCATAGCTAAACCACTGACTCATGTTACTACTGGGTATCCCCAGAGAAAGGCTAGCTTGTTGTGTCTACTCCCCCTGACATCACCCACAACCTTTGGATTATCTGTCGGTCTGTAGCCAGGCAGGCTGGTCTGTGGCCAGGCGGGTTAGTCTGTAGCCAGGCGGGTTTGTCTGTAGCCAGGCGGGTTTGTCTGTAGCCAGACGGGTTTGTCTGTAGCCAGACGGGTTTGTCTGTAGCCAGGCGGGTTTGTCTGTAGCCGGGCTGATTTGTCTGTGGACAGGTGGGTTTGTCTGTAGCCAGACGGGTTTGTCTGTAGCCAGGCGGATTTGTCTGTGGACAGGTGGGTTGGTCTGTAGGCCTACTGTTTGATTTCCACTACCAGAACTAATGGCCAATCAAAAGTTTCTCTAGATACCTCAAATTTTATGTCCACCTTATTTTATGCCCACCAACTCATGTGTTTGACAGGTCCGTCAGTCAGACAGATTAACTCGCTGAATAGTTAAGATGAACTTAATTAATAAACAGTTTACCTGACTTTTACTTTACGCGGCCTGCAGTATCATGGCGCCAACAGAGATGGTCTCCTCGCTTCAGGTCCTTAGGAAACTATGCAGTAAATAGTTTTTTATGTATTATTTCTTACATTGTTAGCCCAGAAAATCTCAAGCGTGATGTTGTACCCACTGTGACTATTAGCATTCGCACAAAACTGAAAGCGCAAACCACCGCATTAAATCATGGCAAGGCGACTGGAAACGTGACCGAAACGTGACCGAATACAGCTATTCCCTCTGCAAGGCAATCAAACAAGCAAAGCGTCAGTACAGAGACAAAGTGGAGTCGCAATTCAACGGCTCAGACACGAGACGTATGTGGCAGGGTCTACAGTCAATCACGGATTACAAAAAGAAAACCAGCCTCGTCGCGGACAATGACGTCTTGCTCCCAGACAAATTAAACAACTTCTTTGCTCGCTTTGAGGACAATACAGTGCCACTGACATGGCCCACTACCAAAGCCTGTGGGCTCTCCTTCACCGTGGCCAACGTGAGTAAAACATTTAAACGTGTTAACCCTCGCATGGCTGCAAGCCCAGACGGCATCCCTAGCCGCACCCTCAGACCAGCTAGCTGGTGTGTTTACGGACATATACAATCAATCCCTATCCCAGTCTGCTGTGCCCACATGCTCCAAGAGGGCCACCATTGTTCCTGTTCCCAAGAAAGCTAAGGTAACTGAACTAAATGACTATCGCCCTGAAGCACTCACTTCTGTCATCATGAAGTGCTTTGAGAGACTAGTCAAGGATCATATCACCTCCACCATACCTGACACCCTAGATCCACTCCAATTTACTTACCGCCCCAATAGTTCCACAGACGACGCAATCGCCATCAGACTGCACACTGCCTTATCCCATCTGGACAAGAGGAATACCTATGTAAGAATGCTGTTCATTGACTACAGCTCAGCATTTAACACCATAGTACCCTCCAAACTCATCATTAAGCCCGAGACCCTGGGTCTTGACCCCGCCATGTGCAACTGGGTCCTGGACTTTCTGACGGGCCACCCCCAGATGGTGAGGGTAGGAAACAACATCTCCAGCCTGGTAATCCTCAATACTGGGGCCCCACAACGGTGCATGCTCAGCCCTCTCCTGTACTCCCTGTTCACTCATGACTGCGTAGCAATGCACGCTTCCAACTCAATCATCAAGTTTGCAGACGACACTACAGTGGTAGGCTTGATTACCAACAACGACGAGACGGCCTACAGGAAGAGGTGAGGGCCCTTGTAGTGTGATGCCAGGAAAATAACCTCTCACTCAACGTTAACAAAACAAAGGAGATGATTGTGGACTTCAGGAAGCAGCAGAGGGAGCACCCCCCCATCCACATTGACAGGACAGTAGTAGAGAAGGTGGAAAGTTTCAAGTTCCTCAGTGTACACATCACAGACAAACTGAAATGGTCCACCCATACAGACAGTGTGGTGAAGAAGGTGCAACAGCGCCCTTCAACCTCAGGAGGCTGAAGAAATTTGGCTTGTCACCGAAAACACTTTTACAGATGTACAATCGATAGCATCCTGTCCTGTCGGGCTGTATCACCTCCTGTTATGGCAACTGCTCCGCCCACAACCGCAAGGCTCTCCAGAGGGTAGTGCGGTCTGCACAACGCAATACCGAGGGCAAACTACCTGCCCTCTAGGACACCTACATCACCCGATGTCACAGGAAGGCCAAAAAGATCATCAAGGACAACAACCACCTAAGCCGCTGCCTGTTCATCCCGCTGTCATCTATAAGGCGAGGTCAGTACAGGTGCATCAAAGCTGGGACAGAGAGACTGAAAAACAGCTTCGATCTCAAGACCATCAGACTGTTAAACAGCCATCACTAACATAGAGGGGCTGCTGCCAACATACAGACTCAAATCTCTTGCCACTTTTATAAATGTAATTAATGGAAATTAATAAATGTATCACTAGTCACTTTAAACAACGCCACTTTAATAATGTCTACATATCCTACATTATCCATCTCATATGTATATACTGTATTCTATAACATCTACTGTATCATGCCTATGCCGCACGGGTCATCGCTCCTACATATATTTATATGTACAGTTGGAAGTTTACAGAAGTTTACATACACTTAGGTTGGAGTCATTAAAAATTGTTTTCAACCACTCCACAAATTTCTTGTTAACAAACTATAGTTTTGGCAAGTCGGTTAGGACATCTACTTTGTGCATGACACAAGTCATTTTTACAACAATTGTTTACAGACAGATTATTTTACTTATAATTCACTGTATCACAATTCCAGCGGGTCAGAAGTTTACATACACTAAGTTTACTATGACTTTAAACAGCTTGGAAAATTCCCGAAAATTAAGGCATGGCTTTAGAAGCTTCTGATAGGCTAATTGACATCATTTGAGTCATTTGCAGGTGTACCTGTGGATGTCTTTCAAGGCCTATCTTCAAACTCAGTGCCTCTTTGCTTGATATCATGGGAAAATCAAAAGAAATCATCAATTGTAGACGTCCACAAGTCTGGTTCATCCTTGGGAGCAATTTCCAAACGCCTGAAGGTACCATGTTCACCTATACAAACAATAGTACGCAAGTATAAACACCATGGGACCAAGCAGCCATCATACCGCTCAGGAAGGAGACGCGTTCTGTCTCCTAGAGATGAACGTACTTTGGTCTGAAAAGTGCAAATCAATCCCAGAACAACAGCAAAGGACCTTGTGAAGATGCTGGAGGAAACAGGTACAAAAGTATCTACATCCACAGTAAAACAAGTCCTATATCGACATAACCTGAAAGGCAACTCAGCAAGGAAGAAGCCACTGCTCCAAAACCGACATAAAAAAGCCAGACTACGGTTTGCAACTGCACATGGGGACAAAGATCGTACTTTTTGGAGAAATGTCCTCTGGTCTGATGAAACCAAAATAGAACTGGCCATAATGATCATCGTTATGTTTGGAGAAAAAAGGGGGAGGCTTGCAAGCTGAAGAACACCATCCCAACTGTGAAGCACGGGAGTGGCAGCATCATGTTGTGGGGGTGCTTTGCTGCAGGAGGGACTGGTGCACTTCACAAATAGATACCATCATGAGGAAAATAATTAGCTGGATATATTGAAGCAACATCTCAAGACATCAGTCAGGAAGTTAAAGCTTGGTCACAAATGGGTCTTCCAAATGGACAATGACCCGAAGCATACTTCCAAAGTTGTGACAAAATGGCTTAAGGACAACAAAGTCAAAGTATTGGAGTGGCCATCACAAAGCCCTGACACCCTTCCTATAGAAAATTTGTGGGCAAAACTTTAAAAGCGTGTACTTGTTAGATATTACTGCACGGTCGGTACTGGAAGCACAAGCATTTCGCTACACTCACATTAACATCTGCTAACCATGTGTATGTGACCAATAACATTTTATTTTATTTTATTTGAGCATCGCTAGTTGATTTTACGGATAGTTGATCTTAAGCATTTCTTTCCTCTGCCCTCAATGAACTATTCTGTGGGTACAGTGGGAGTGTTCTTTAAGACAGCTCTTGGGTAGTGCTCACTTTCTTTCCCTAGATGTGAGTCCATTGTTAGGTACGGTACATCAAGACACCTTAAGGAATTTCTCTCATGTACGTTGCCAGCCTAACGAGGGGTTAGTGTGTTGTCTTTAGAGCGGTGGGGGGGTGTGTGTGATGCAGTGTAAGTGCATAAACACGGCTGTAAGGAGCCGGGTGTGGATGGGAAGGAGGGGCAGGTAGGGGAAGGTAGGGAAGCACCCCTCCCGGTCACCAGGGAGGACTTTCTGGGGCGACGTTAGGGCATGGGGGTCAGATCATCCCGTCATTACAGTATTTTTGCTATTCCTGGCTATTCCCCTCACGTATAAACCATTCCCAACCTCATCAATGTATTGGGATAAGGGTTGCAGTATTTATTGCGGGGGCATTTGTCAGGTTTTACTGCTTTCTTAAAAGGAAGCTGGAATGGCCTCCGCCAAAGCCCATGCCAGGGTGCTGAGACTAATCAGACTGGGCTGCCTTGGTAACATGTCTGCCAGGTGGAGGATCGGGGCGATTGCTTAGGTCAGTTTTAATCATCCAAAAGGACTATAGTCCTCATTGAGTGGCCTGTTATTTTTTTTGAGTGAATGTGGACTGACTTGAAACGTTGAAGGGAAGAAAAGTCTGGATTCAAGTCACAGAGACGTTTGTTTGCTATTCATGCTTTGGAGGCCAATGGCCATTCAGAGACTCACTCTCAATCACTGCTTGAGTCTACTCTATTCCTCCCTATGCGGCCCTAGGACTGAGTAACCTCAATGAATAGTGTTTAATTGATCAAGGCGTGATACAGAAAGCTCCTGCCGACACTCATAAAAACAAGCTCTCTTACCTCATTCCCTCTTTCATGGCTGCTATCCCGTCCACTTCAATGTTGTCTGTAGTTGTGGTTAGAGAGTTTATACACAGTGTGGTTGTGTGTCAGTGGTCTGCGAATTTAGAGTTGCACAACATGCCCCATTCTTAGCCTCACTTATCTGGTTGTTTTTAGATTTAATCTTCAACCCTCAAATGGTCCTGACTAGAAAGCTGCAAAGAAACTGTGGCAAAAGGTTGATCATCAAGTTTGGTTGTGCTGTGACATCAACTAGACAAATACAGGTTCTACAAAGTACTATTATCTCTGTCAGTTGCTTGATAATTATTATTTTTTTCTCTCATAAATGTCTGAAAACCACTATTCATTGTAGGTTTCACCATTATGGTGACTAAAGAAAACTGTCTAAAAGTCCTACTATCTGTTACTTGACTCATTTTCTCTCTCTGTTTCTCCTAGCTGTTTGAAATCACAGTTTCCAGCAGTACAAATAACAACCTAGTGACTATCAGCTTTGCCAACCACACCGTGTGCAATTGTCTGTCCAAACTGGACGCCTACAGACAAGTACACTCCATCATACGACGATCTCTACCAGAGTAAGTGTTCCTTTTCTTAATCCAGTCCTCTAACTTAGCTATGTTGATCTGCTCCTACCCCTGTAGGAGTTAGGGGTAATAGTGATAGTAGGAGAGGTTCTGTAAAGTATCTTCTTATATAGGCCTCTTCTAGTGCCTTTTTCTGGATTCCTAATCCAGTCTATGCCTTGTGTTTTCACATCCAGTACATTGGGTCCGCTGAATTAACTGCTCAAAGTGTTCTAGCAGATATCTGTCACAGGGACTTTTCCAAATGCCCAGAAAGTGAGAAGGAGGCATTGTCCACCACAGGACAGGAAATACACTTCAAGAACAGTTTGCAAGATGTTGCGGATGTATTTAAGCTTGCAAAGAGCTCGTTCCCGCACCAAGAAACTTAGGATAGCGTCTCCGCTGTCAGCATGCTAACCAAAAGTCCCCAGTTCCAACAAACTCGCTCAGTTTTTCCAGTCAGTTCCTGGATTCTGGTTCTCTTTATTGGGAGTATATGTGGTGAAAGGGTTGTGTGTGTTTTGGATACAGTGGGAGGTTGCCTTATGTTGTACAGCATCAGTATTTTCCCTTGAACGGATATAGAGGTTCATATTGGCCAATTTAGTGTGGACACCTATTGTTCCTGTGCTGTGAAGGCTTCCTGTCAGTGTGTTGATATAAGAGGTGCTACTACAGGAAATCCCAGCAGTGAACCGTGATTAACTTTCCATTTACGCAGGGCAGTGCACTGTGGAGCATTATGGACTGAGTCCATAGTCACTACGTGGAATGAGGACAGTTTAAAGGATTGCGTTTCTGTCACCAGACCTGAAATCACTTTTACATAATTAGAGTTAGTGTCATTTCCTCAATCATACACACACCTGTGCAGCACCCACTTGGTTGATGTAAAGATGAGATGTTGCTACTCCGGCAGTAAACGTCCAGAAGCATAACTTAACCTGCCTCAACTTATGAAAACTGCAGTATATCGTGAGCAAGAGGTTACACGGGAGATGTATCTACAGACAGCTCCTCGTCTTGTCTGTCTGCTGTGTTTACGTCAGAGGAGCAGAGGAGTGTAGACTTGGCCCCGGACCCGAACACCTAGCCCGGCCCCCAGTCTCACGCCCCCACATGTACTGTACATTAAGCCGTGTTTTCATACAGTCGTTTTCTGGGAGCGGTGGGAGAGTTAACTGTTGTTTGGCTAAATCAGAACAAGTCGGGAGACAATATTGTTTCCAGAGCCTCCACCAGACTTAGAGCAGTCCTTCTTCTACAGTAGGGTACATGTATCTAGAGGTTTTCCACCAAGCAGTAGCAATAATAGTAGTAGTAGCAGTAGTAGCAGTAGTAGGAGCAGTAGTAGCAGTAGTAGTAGCAGTAGTAGTAGTAGTAGTAGTAGTAGCAGTAGTAGTAGCAGTAGCAGTAGTAGTAGCAGTAGTAGTAGTAGTAGTAGTAGTAGTAGTAGCAGTAGCAGTAGCAGCAGTAGTAGCAGTAGCAGTAGTAGAAGCAATAGCAGTAACAGTAGCAGTAGCACTAGTATTATCAGTAGTAATAGCAGTAGCAGTAGTTGTAGCAGTAGCACTAGTAGTATCAGTAGTTGTAGCAGTAGCAGTAGCAGTAGTAGAAGCAGTAGCAGTAGAAGTAGCAGCAGTTGTAGCAGTAGCATTAGTATTAGCAGTATCACTAGTAGTAGCAGTAGCAGTAGTAGTAGCAGTAGCAGTAACACTAGCAGTAGCACTAGTAGTAGCAGTAGCACTAGTAATATCAGTAGTAATAGCAGTAGCAGTAGTAGTAGCAGTAGTAGAAGCAGTAGCAGTATTAGTAGCAGTAGCCCTAGCAGTAGCACTACTAGTAGCAGTAGCACTACTAGTATCAGTAGTAATAGCAGTAGTAGTAGTAGTAGCAGTAGCAGTAGTAGTAGCAGTAGTAATAGCAATAGCAGTGGCAGTAGTAGTAGTAGAAGCAGTAGCAGTAGTAGTAGCTGTAGTACTAGTAGTAGCAGTAGCACTAACAGTAGCAGTAGCACTTACAGTAGCAGTAACAGTGGTGATATAAGGAGCAGCAGGGTGGGGACGGCCTGTCAACACCCCAGGGAGAGGAGAGCAAGACCAGGGCTGCACAAGGCAAGCAAACAGGCTTAAGAGCAACACTCCATAAACACTTAGAATATACTATAGACAATGAGCTCATAGCTAAAAATTCAGGCCCAATGTATAACTCTGGAGCCTAGGTATACTCAACAAGGGCCCAGAGTTTGACCTGTTTCAGTTTACGTGTTCAGGAAAAACTCCTCGCCCCAAAATTGAATGGCTCATTTCAAACCGAAATAAGAAACTCAACACCAACCGACGTGTTCACTGGCCTTGTGATGTCATGTACTGTCAATTCATAGTCCCTAATGTGACACAATGTTTAGATCAATTGTAAATCTCTGTAAGTCTCATACGTGCGCTTTGTGTACTAACAAGGGATCTTGCTCTCTATTTCTGCTCGGCATTGCGCTGTTACAGTGCGACTAGTGTAAATGTTTATTGCCCTTGTGTCAACCCCACAGACTGAAGGATTAGCCTTTCGTCCGTTCTTGACATGCGCCGGCATGCCGAGAAATGACTCATTCCCCAAGGTGAAAAACTCTCTTCTAGCAATGCAATGGCAATTGGAACACCATTGATCTGTAAGCCCTAATATTCTCCATGTCCTAAAGCTGTGGTGTTGTTGTGACCGACCAGGGAGGACAGTATTGCCAAGAGAGAGCTGCAGATCGATCCCAGATGAGAGACCTGCTACAGCCAGATCCAGGGCTGCGTTACAAATGGTACCCTATTCCTTTTATAGTGCTCTACTTTTGACCAGGGCCCATAGGGAATAGGGTGCAATTTGGGATGGAGACCAGAGGTCCAGGTCGTGACTACCTGGCTGAAAGATCTATGGCAGGATATGAGCCATGCTACAAGGCTGTTTTGCACGAGCCGTGTCATAGGGGCCAATCAATAGGATAGGTTGAAGCACAATGAATTACAATGTAGGTGTTTTTGGTATGGAAAAGTTTATTTGTGTGTGATTAATGGATAGCATTACCTGACGTAGCAGGATAGCATTACCTGACGAATCTTACCTGACGTGACTAATTGAAATGCCTGGTCCTCTTTATGCCATTGCTGTAAATAAGAATCTGTTCTCAGTCAATTTACCTGGTAAAATAAGGATTAAGTCAAATAAGGCTGAGAGTCCATATTCAGGATGCCTATGATATCTGGCTGTGACATCACTACATATCAAATGATGGAATAAAGGTCTTATTTCAGAAGGAATGAAGTTGACAAATGATCAGCCTTCGTCCCCTAAGACCCTGAGTTGGTCCTGGAGTTGTCAGAACTATCCTTCCAGAGCGAGTCAGCAGACCAGTTTATTATTACGTGATATTTTACAGCAGGGGAAGGGGAAAACGCATCATCCCTCGGCGAGTAAGCTGCTCTCTCTCTCTCATACATAGCCAGGCATCGCTCAGCGCTTCGCGTAAGAAAAAGCAGATATGTTCCTAAGGCGAGCAGAACTTTGTTCTGCTAGTATGCATCCTAAATTGCACCCTTTTCCCTTTATAGTGCACTACTTTTGACCTGGGCCCATTTGGCTCCATCAAAAGTAGTGCCCTATATAGGGAATAGGGTGCCATTTGGGACACATCCCTTGTGTTTTTCTTCTTTGCCTTGACACTAAGGGGTGTCTCTTTCCACCATTCCTTTCTGCCTGTAGCTCTAGTGGGGGTATGGTTACATAGCAGCAACAGTTTATGTTATGATTGCGGATATAGAGGCATTAAAGCTGTATACAACATCTAAAAGTGACCTAATGGAGTCTAGTCTAGACCAATCCATCCCCAGAATTATTCTGGATCACAGAAATAGGACCAAATTAAGCTGTGAGGGCATATAAAGACTGAAACAGACCCGTGGGTCCAGTAGTAGAGCTCTGATCTTTCTCTGGTCTGTTTCTCTGCGGTTCTTTTCCATGGACCTTTACTCTTAACTGTTGTGAATGCTCAGGACACACAGACCATTACAAGCACAGGTCTCTCAACATGTGTCAACATCTCACCTATTGATATGAGTAGAAAAATCACAAGGAGATGCTACGGAATGGTCGTCCAGTTCTGTCGTCATATAAATAGACACGTATCAAAACCTACGGAGAATGCTGTTGTCTGAATGGCAACATCTCGTGATCATATAGTAGTCTGTAGGCTGCCACCGTTAACACAATGTGGTCTAATGTTACTTATCAAGACCCAGGGCTAAGAAGTGCCAAAGAAGGAGCTCTCTGCCCTCACACATACTGGACATAATAAACCATTAGAGAGATGAGCTACTCTTCAGAATGAAGAGAAATGCTTTCAACTTGAGAGTGTAAGGTCATCCCAATTCCTCAAATGTCAAATAATAGAGTGTGTGTGAGGTGAAAAGACTGGTAATAATTACGAAAAGTTGGCTAAGAGTTTCTCGCTCCCTTGCTTGTTCTTTGGGATGGAGAATTTGGGAATTACTCACAGGCGTAATGAAAATAAAATCTCTCTCTGGGATACCGCAGGATAAACAGTTAGCCGTTACCCGAGCGAGAGGAGCGAGGAGGAGCTCAAAGGGCACCCCATCCGTTATCTAAGATGACGTTTATCCTGGCGTGCGGCTGTCCGTCAGGCGGTGGGGAAAAAAACTCAGTGCCAATAAAACGCTTGATGTCAAGAGACGTAACACAGATGTGCTGCTGAAGCTTTGTTCCTCCCATTTTAAAAGATAAATATCTTTGCTTGAGCTTGTACAGTATGTGTGGGTAAAATGTTGAGTGAAGCTAGTCTTTCTACTCTGAAAGATGAAGGCTTTTTGCAACAGATGCGTAGCTAGTTTTACAGATGGACATTTAATGGGGGACCTATTCAAGAAGAGGACGTTTGGCATATGGAATGCTGACGTGCGTACTCTGTAGACCTGTGCCATAAATTGGAGCAGGAAAGGACAATGCAGCAGGTACCGCCAAGACTGCAGAGCTATAAAATATAACATTATGTACAGTGATGCTCTATATCACCAGATCAATTTAACATAAGAAAAGCTACTAAATCAGGTGGATGGCAACCTAACACACAGTCTACCTTCTATTGTATGCACACAGTTATTATTCATTTCAAATCCATCACATTCCAGAGGAGGCCCTGAACATACCAATCCATTTCTCATAGGAAATATAGACAGTATTTTATTTGCTATATGAATCAAAACAACACATACCAGAGGTCTGCACATACCACATACAAATCCCATCCCGATGTGAATTATAGACAGTAGTTGTACTATATTAATCAAATCACATGCAGCAAAGTCTCCTGGCTGAAGAAGAACTAACATGTTCCTGGGATTACCCCAGCCTATGTATTATCAAGGGGGGGTGACACCTTGGCTGTCTAAACGGACACGTCTGTTGTGTGTTACGAAAGGTGCACAGTGCACGTGTTGTTAATCAGATTACGTGTCTTCCTACGAAGCCACAAACATGCCAGGAGGGTGATTTTGATTATTTTTTCAGCCCTCATGAATGTGGTGTCTGCTTAAGCCACTGCGTGAATGGTGATTGAAAGCACATTGACAGTCCCTCAAACGTGTAGAGCTGCCACTGAGCCGTTTCATGGCAGCTTTTATTTCAAATAAATAGTCAAAAGGATATGTTGTTGTTTTCCGTATATAATCAACACAAAACTTTAATTTAGCCAACATCTGTTTCCATTGTTGCATTTGAAACAAATGCATTTGTGAATTCCAAACAGTTCATTTTTTCTGAAGTGCTCTAACCACTAACTGTAATTTGTTATCAGGTTGACTAAGCTCACTCTTCACTTTCAAGCAGGGGCACAACTTTCACTGGGGACGGGGGGGGGGGGGGGGGACATGTTCTGAAATGGCATTTTTGCCCCCCACAGTGTTATCATTGGAATGTGATACAAAACAAGGCAACTGTGTGCTTTAGGGCCATGCGGATGCCGCCGAACGGTCGGGTAAGCTGTTTGGAGTGTTTGTCTGACTGGATAAAAAAATGTAGTGAATTATGTCCCCCCCACTTCTAAAACGAAAGTAGCGCCCCTGCTTTCAAGCATATGGATGCTTACTGTGATTAGCACACCAATTGTGGAATGTCTAAGATATGTTTTTGGAGTTTCAGAGGTTCTGACCTCAAAGAGGCCTGACAAATTTTGTTATTGCGGGGATTTCCATAATAAAAGTGTCCGCCCATCCCCCTTACTCACCCCAACGCCCTCCGTTGACAGAATGTTGTAACAGGGTCACATACCAGACAGGACCTCCATTTAAAGACAGGATGATCTTAGACCTGGGGAGAAGAAGGCAGAGAGAAGGAAAGAGGTGAGAGGGCAAGAACGTGAGATGGGGAAGGTGAAGGAGGCTTCATGCCTCCCTCCCTGACTCCCAGGCCTACCTGAACGTTTGTGTATGATAAACCCCTGACCGTGCCACTTGTCTCACTCCCTCACCCCCCCCGACAAAGGGGGCTCAATCAATCGCAGATAGGGGGTAACCTTAGCTGTTACACCTGTCCACTTTCTCAGTGGGGCTCGGTGCAAAGGTGAGGGGGTGCTTCTCGGGGCAGGGATTGGCGGCCTGATATTGGGGTGATATATTAGAGATCAGGTCTGATATTGGGGTGTAACAGTATATTTGAGATCAGATCTGATATTGGGGTGATATATTAGAGATCAGGTTTGATTTTGGGGTGATATTTTACAGATCAGGTCTGATATTTGGGTGATATTGAGGTGTGATGCCCTGGTCGTTTGTTGAGCTGCCTGCCATGACTGGACCATTTAAATCAAACTGCCAGAGCAGAGGGGGAAACGGATGTAGAGACTGGGGGGGAGACGGAGGTTGAGTTGGAGGGGGAGAGTCATAAATCACTACCAGAGAAGGGTAAGACCTGCTTTTTCACTTCCATGAGGAAACAAATGGTCTACATTTTCATGGAGAAAAAAAGTTTAAGTTCCACTGTCAAGCCGTTAGTTTGCCTCTCGCACAGCTTGTGTATGGTTGGCATTTCCTCAGGACAGAGTTATAGAAAAGGATATATTACTGAACCAGAGGCCCGTTTTTTTAACAGTGGGTTTGCCCTTACGGATGCCTTTTCAACTGCACTGACCAGCGGAATGCACTGTAACACTTTACACAGTTGTACTGCACATCGAATAAAGCCTTAGACCTGCATGCACTCACAGTACGGTGGCTAGTTACGCAAGTGTGCGTCGAACGCAGCTTTATCAAACTGTTTAGGAATGTTCCATGCTGAGGGTAGTAGAGTTTGTTAGCATTTTTGCACCTAAACACATGAAGCTTCAAGTGTGAGTTCCAGGAGCTACAGCGGAAACCTCAGCTCTAGCACAGCACCTACCCTGGTGTGTAGCACACCGGAAAGTAAACACAATCATTCGTTTCATACACTTGTTTTCTTTACCGTTCCCACCTGCTCCATTCATATTCTCCCCCCTCTTGAAAGGATGACAACAACGATCCCCCATAGAGGCGCTAAGTGCTATTTGTTGGCTCTCTCTTCAGAGGCTGAATGGAGCTAATGTGGTTCTCTTTTCAGTGCAGTTCCTATAAGTAAATTAATCAATTGAAATAAATGCATTAGGCCGTAATCTATGGATTTCACAAGACGGGGCAGGGGCGCAGCCAATCAGGGGCGCAGCCAATCAGGGGTGCAGCCAATCAGGGGCGCAGCCAATCAGGGGCGCAGCCAATCAGGGGCGCAGCCAATCAGAATTAGTTTTTCCCCACAAAAGGGTTGTAAAACAGACAGAAATACTCCTCAGTATGTTCAGTGTAAATACCAATTCACTTCAATACATTTTAACTGGATATACTGCCATTTTATGTTTGTGTCCAAGCTCTTGCAATTCTACTGCTGTTGCATTCATGTGGGTTAGATGTCGCATAACAACAGTCCTTCTCCATATGAAGCTTATATAGAAGTGTTTTAAATGCATCTTCGATAGTACAAACATTTCACTCCACAACTCCACCCTGCTGAGAGCTATCCCTTTTCTTTCACAGCAGTTAAAGCAGCCAGAATCAAGTTTAGCTTGGAATGCGGCCGTGCTTCCACTGGCCAGCGGTTGTACTGTAGCACGAGCCGCGCGTTTGTCTCAGAGCAACAAGGCAGATGGATGGAGCTGACACTGGCTCTGATAAAGTCCGTGTGGGTCGGTTGCCAGTATGTGATTTCAACTGGACTCTCAGCAGTGGTCTAGCCTAATGTGTAACAGTATGAGAAAAAGCAAAGCACTGGGCTTCGAAGTGGATGATATCAGAAATGTCAAAACTAAATAGACCCATATTGGTCTGGCAAGTGTCAGATGTGCGTGTGAAACACGCTGGCCACGATGGTCAGTCATTTGTCGAATGTGTTTTGTCAATGGAAAGTGTGTGAGTAGGGAGGGAGAGAGAGAGAGAGAGAGAGAGAGAGAGAGAGAGAGAGTCAGAATCAGAATCATGTGGCGTGTGTGCCAGCCTCACCATGTGCTTCGAGTTATAGCGACAGACAGTGTCTCCGGTTTTGATCCTTTTCACTTTCCTCCCCCTAAATGATCATCTTCGTTGACAGATCCAAGGGCGATTGAAGTGCTACGTTCTAAAGTATTACTATGTGGAGTGGAAGGAAGCTCAAGAAGAGGTGAATGCAGCTCTAATCTAAAGTGAAGGGTCTTACCAATGCTAACCAATGTTTACTAGGCTACCAAATATATTCTTCTTACTTTTTTTCCATTGCTTTCCATTGTCTTCCCGAGAGTCCTCTCTCTTTGATGGTTGTTTGTCTAAACTCAGCCAATCAGCATCCCTCTTATCTTTAAGGGGGCAGAAATGTTTCATGTCATCAGACCCAATTGGCTTATTCACTCTCACTCTAAGATAGATGTGCTGAAAACCCTTAAAACAGCACTATCAGTCCAGCCCTGTCACATTTCATCCAACAACCAAAACAACATCAAATGCTACATAGCTTAGTGTCGTTTGGGCCAGGTTAATGAATGTCGATGAAGTGAGGAATTCCCTCTCCAGCTACTGGCACCCAAATGGCACCCTATTCCCTATATAGTGCACTACTTTTGACCAGGGCCCATATGGCTCTGGTCAACAGCCTCTGTCTGTCGGTTTCCTCCTCTTCTAATACTGTTTTCCCCTTACAGATGTCTGGTAGCCAATAAAACCTGCCCAAAGAACCACAGCTGGAGCAACCGCTTGTGCAGATGTATGGCGGTGCAACGTGACACCCCTCCCCCGCCCCAGATACAACACTCGGGTGAGTAGGCCCTCGTACTGATGCTGATACTGCACTTGTTGCACAACTGAATTACCGCTTATTAGACTGAATTACCACTTATTAGACTGAATCACCGCTTATTAGACTGAATTAGCTACCGCTTATTAGACTGAATTACAGCTTATTAGACTGAACTACAGCTAATTAGACTGAATTACCACTTATTAGAGTGAATTACCGCTTATTAGACTGGATTATCGTTTTTCGACTGAATTAGCTACCGCTTATTAAGCTGAATTACCATTTATTAGATTAAATTAACACATATTAGACTGAATTGCTGCTTATTAGACTGAATTAGCTACTGCTTATTAGACTTAATTACCTGTTAATAGACTGAATTACAGTTTATTAGTCTGAAATACAGCTTATTAGACTGAATGAGCTACTGGTTATTAGACTGAATTAACTACCACTTATTAGACTGAAATACCGCTTATCAGACTGAATTAGCCACTGCTTATCAGACTGAATTAGCCACTGCTTATCAGGCTGAATTAGCTACTGCGTATTAGACTGAATTACCGCTCATTAGACTGAATTACCGCTTATCAGACTGAATTAGGTACTGCGTAGTAGACTGAATTACCTCTTATTAGACTGAATTACCGCTTATCAGACTAAATTAGCTACTGCTTATTAGACTGAATTACCGTTTATCAGACTGAAATAGCTACTGCGTATTAGACTGAATTACCTCTTATTAGACTGAATTAGCTACTGCTTATTAGACTGAATTACCGTTTATCAGACTGAAATAGCTACTGCTTATGAGACTGAATTACCTCTTATTAGACTGAATTACCTCTTATTAGACTGAATTAGTTACTGCTTATTAGGCTGAATTACCGTTTATCAGACTGAATTAGCTACTGCTTATGAGACTGAATTACCGTTTATCAGACTGAAATAGCTACTGCTTATTAGACTGAATTACCTCTTATTAGACTGAATTAGCTACTGCTTATTAGACTGAATTACCGTTTATCAGACTGAATTAGCTACTACGTATTAGACTGAATTACCTCTTATTAGACTGAATTAGCTACTGCTTATTAGGCTGAATTACCATTTATCAGACTGAATTAGCTATTGCGTATTAGACTGAATTACCTCTTATCAGACGGAATTAGCTACTGCTTATTAGGCTGAATTACAGTTTATTAGACTGAATTACCGCTTATCAGACTGAATTAGCTACTGCGTATAAGACTGAATTACCGCTTATTAGACTGAATTAGCTACTGGTTATTAGGCTGAATTACTGCTTATTAGACTGAATTACCTCTTAATGTGGTGAATTATGTTTCTCTTTGAGTTCAATATTACTAAGATAGGCTGTTCTGAGGGTGTCCTAGTTGTGGTATGGATTGAAATGTGGAGTCAAGAGAATGTGTTGTGCACGATTTAACTGTCTTTTAATGTTCTCTTACAAGACTGTGACAGAGTGAAGCGATGATGCTAGAGTATCATAAAGAAACTAAAACGGACACAGAGAAGGACAATGTGCTCTTGGTTTTCTACAACAGCCCTCAAAATCCTCACAGAGACACAGACCAGCACTTGAGTCTCTTCAACAACTCACCAACAAGAGAACAACTCATTCCACTCCACTCAATGTGACGCGAGAACGTACCCGTGATCCCCATACACTATTTACAACCCAAGTCCACTTTTTCTCTAAGGCAGATGTTGAAAGCACCCAGTGAGTTGTCACTATGAAAACACAACATGGCAGTTGTTTTTCAGTAGACGTGGCTACGCAGTAGAGAGAACAAATGAGAGACAGAAGAATTCAAAAAGAATCCCAGAGCACTGGATTCCATGGCTTCGTCCCAAATGCAACCCTATTCCCTTTATAGTGCACTACTTTTGACCAGGACCCATAGTGGACTATGTAGGGAATAGGGTGCCCTTTGGGACGAAACCCATGGCTCGCGCCTCTCTACCCCAGCCACAAAATGTTTATGAAGCACTGAAAGCAGGAAGCCAATCAAACAACTCTGTTGTTGCATGAAAGTTAATCTCTCTTAACAGACCTTGGCTTCAAAGTTTACTTACTCATATTAAAAAGCGTCTGGGTAAATTGGGAACATCGAGCCATCAAGATTTGGTTTAATGGGGGGGGATCACCCTTTTTCATCAGCTGATATTGACTTTATGATCAAAGCACAGCTTTATCATGCAGTTGCCAGATTAAAGGTGTTGGTCATCTGTAGGTTTATTGTCCAGTCATACAATGACATTTACTGGCTGACAATTCATTGAATTTCTCATTGATTATCATTCAACCCCATTGCCATGTTCTACAATTTGATGGAACCCAAAGAAACATTTAGCTAGGCCTATATCTTCCACATTACAGACGACTAATTCAACGGGAGGACTCGATAGCAATAGTCATATGAGAGCAGCAGAGCTGATTTGGGTTTCCTCTTCACACTAATCAACTTTGACAGGCCCAATCAGAGGTAGATCAAGAAGCTTAGAGGTGCGTGCTCTGCTCTACTCCGCTCACAGGGACAGTTTATCCCAAATGGCCACATTTGAGACGCAACCATGGAATAGAATGCCTCCGCTATGCAGTCAGAGGCTCCCCAGGTCAGTATGAAACACCAACTGAAGTCTTCAGAGGAACAGACACCAAAACCTTAGAGCTGGACAGTTATAGCGCCTGTTTAATATACAGTTGGGGTCATTACTCCTATAGGGGATTAGGACTTTGATTTAAGGGAGACAGATACGTCATTGTGCCGTGGTTAATGTCCGTCCGGATTTAACCATCATCTAGAGTGCGGTATCATTCACAGAGGGAGGTGAGGTAGCTAGACCTGGGTTTTTTTTTTGACATTGGTTCGACTGCATCAGGGTTGTCACTAATGACTAATAGAGGGCTCTCGCTCCTATTTCTCTGCGGTCACATCCTCTTGCATGAAGAGAGTGAGTGATTGAGTGAGAGTGAGAGAAAATGAGAGTGAGAGTAAGGTAGAGCGAGAGAAAGAAAGAGAAGAGAAGAGAGAGCGTGTGTGAAGAGGTAATGAACGTTTATTAATTTTTTTCTACCACGTCTCAAGGTTTGTGGTGATCTCATAAGTCACATAAGTAATGGTAGTTATGGGTGACTCCCTCTGCAAATCAACCAGAGTTTGGATGTCAGCTAGATCCTTACTCCCGCCTGTCTCTCTGTCTTATCTCTTCAGATAAGCAGAACATTGGCTTATAATGATCTCTACCCAAGACAGAGGAGCTGGAGATCCGTGAGAGACCTTTCTAGCTCCATTAACTACAGTACACTACCTCCCTGACGATGACCAAAATCACAGAGACACCGTCGACACATCGTTAATTGCGGTCGACGTCAGCGGGCACAGTGTCAATCTTCTGTGAAAAACTGTTAAAAGAAAAAAGTTGACTTGGATGCCACTGAAAATGTGGTGATTATTTTCAGATTGCGCAGTTGTTGGACCGTTCCAAATCAAGCCAAACTTGATGAATGATTTACTGTAAATGCAACTCAATAATTGACAACTGACATTGATTCATGATTCATGATAAACCACAGTGCAACATTATGCATATTCAAGCATACCCCATAAGGGATACTTGACCAATTTTCGGATGTGTTATTGAATAGCATCAATCACTAAAGGCTCATGAATTATGAATTGATAGTTTGTTCAAAGTGGAAATGTATTTTTCTCTTTGTCTGAAGCACCACAACAGCCCCATATGCAAGCAAACAGTCCATTAATGTGTTAGGGTTGGAAAACCTCGCTGTGGTAAACATCTCCACGCGTTGCCATCGCAATCTGGGTCTGTTCATCAGCAAACACATAAACACAGAAACGACAGGAATTTAGTTCCTGACTGCAGCCAAATCTCTCTCTCTCTCTATCTGGAAGATATCCCATTTGTTTATTCGCCCGTGTTGTAAAGAAAACATCTGTTTGCTCCACTGGGGGTAAAATATATTGTGAGGAATTTAGGGCAGGAATGCTCATTCTATTCAATCTATCTCCAATAGTTTGCTGCTGTGATGTCAAACAACCTCTCTAGCTTTCAAGTCTGCAGAATACTGGTATGTTCTTCATATGTACAGATACAGGATCTAAATTTGACCAGTTTCTCACAGCAGGAAAATAATCCTGCAGCAACAGCAAATATAGAGGTTGATACATTTTTAGTTAGGGCAAATTAAGTCGGACATTTTTAAGTGGGAATTACAAACTTTAGAAGCTTTTAAAACCTTGAATACATTACGAGTTTGCATTTCCTGCTGTACAGGGAATTTCCTGCAACAAGAGGGTGATCAAATTAAGATCCTACATCTGTAAGCTCTTGAGAAAAGTGTTCCATACCATCCGATCCAGGGGGTTACAACATCAACGTCTCCACACAGACGACTAGCCGAAAATAGAACATTTCACAATCTGTTAACAAGTGCTGACAACTCACAAATGATAGCAACCAGGGATATAAAACACATCTGTCTTTAGAACACCTGCATGTGTTCAGATCAGATCACATCCTGCCTCTTCCTGGGTTGGGGTCAATTCCATTCCGATTCAGGAAGCGCCTCCTGAATTGACTGAATGGAAATATAACTGACCTCAACCCTGGTCTCTCAATAAGAATATGGTGAACTGACATGGAAATGCTAAATGTGTGTAATGTGAATGTTTTTATGCTTTTAATGTATGTTTTTATGTCTGTTTTTATCCTTTCAATGCCAAGAGTGCCAAAGCCAATTTTCAATTTTGTGCAAACCTAATGGGCAATAAAGTTTTGTAATGTACACTGAACAAAAATATAAGTGCAACATGTCCCATGTTTCATGAGCTGAAATAAAAGATCCCAAAAATGTTCCATAATATTATGCATAAAAAGCTTATTTCTCTCACATTTCTTTGCACAAATTTGTTTATTTTCATGTTAGTGAGTATTTCTCCTTTGCCAAGATAATCCATCCACTTGACAGGTGTGGCATGTCAACAAGCTGTAGAAGGTCACTCTAAAATGTGCAGTTTTGTCACACAACACAATGCCACAGATGTCTCAGGTTCTGACTGCAGGAATGTAAACTAGAGCTGTTGCCAGATAATTGAATGTTCATTTCTCTACAATAAGCCACCTCCAATGTTGTTTTAGAGAATTTGGCAGTACATCCAACCGACCTCACAACCGCAGACCACGTGTATGAGGTCGTTGCTCATGTCAACGTTGTGAACAGAGTGCCCTATGGCATTGGGGCACTCTGTTGGGTTATGGTATGGGCAGGCATAAGCTACGGACAACAAACGCAATTGCATTTTATCAATGGCAATTTGAATGCACAGAGATACCGTGATGATATCCTGAGGCCCATTGTCATTCCATTCATCCACCGCCATCACCTCATGTTTCAGCCTGATCTGTACACAATTCCTGGAAGCTGAAAATGTGCCTACTCACCGGACATGTCACCCATTGAGCTTGTTTGAGATGCTGTGGATCGACGTGTACGACAGCGTGTTCCAGTTCCCGCCGAATTACCAGCAACTTCTCACAGCCATTGGAGAGGAATGGGACAACATTCCACAGGCCACAATCAACAGCCTGATCAACTCTATGCGAAGGAGATGGTTTGTGCTGCATGAGGCAAACGGTGGTCACACCAGATACTGACTGGTTTTCTGATCCACACCAGATACTGACTGGTTTTCTGATCCACACCCCTACCTTTTTTTTTAAAGGTCTGTGACCAACAGTCATGTGAAATCCATAGATTAGGACCTAATGAATTTATTTCAGTTGACTAATTTCCTATGAACAGTAACTCAGTAAAATCTTTGAAATGGTTGCATGTTGTGTTTATATTTTTGTTCAGTATAATTCCAATCTAATCTCCTCCTCTGTATCTCTCTAGACTCGTTTGAAATGGATGTCTGCGGGTCAGATAAGGAGTTGGACGAGGAGACGTGTCAGTGTGTTTGCAGGCGACAGCTCCGGGCCTCGGGCGCATGCGGACCCCACCGCTACCTGGATAAGAACACGTGCCAGTGTGTGTGTAAGACGCTCCCATCGTCCTGTGGGCCACACCAGCTTTTCAATAAAGACACGTGCCAGTGTGTGTGTAAGAAGCTCCCATCGTCCTGTAGGCCGCACCAGCTTTTCAATAAAGACACGTGCCAGTGCTCCTGCGCCAGGACGTGCCCCAAGCACCAGCCGCTCAACCGCACCAAATGTGCCTGCGAGTGCAACGAGTCACCCAACAGGTGCTTCCTGAAAGGCAAAAGGTTCCACCAGGCCACCTGCAGGTAAATACAGCTTGATGATGATGATGATGATGATGATGGTGATGGTGAGGATGGATGAGAAGGATTGTTGAAAAGGAGGAGGAGGACAACATGGAGAAAGGTAAAGAATGGAGGATAGGGATGATGATGACATTCCAAATTGCTACCGGGACAGCCTTTTCAGGTCTTTTCAGAGCATATTTCCATAGCAGACCATATACATTAGCATAGTCATTGGTAATTCAGGTAGCCAGTCAAGACGAAGGACTGAAGGGGGGGATGAACATCTCCTCCGTTGAGCAATGTGGAAAGAAGAGACTAAGTGACTTAGAGGAGAGTGTGGTTTGGAGCGTTCCTGACTTATTAATGGCATTCCAGTTCCAGTTGATCCCAGTACTCTACTGGAGACGAGACTAGGGCATAGGGCTCTTGGCCAAAGAAGTGCACTAAATAGGGAACAGGGTGCCATTTGGGACGCAGCCTAGGTAGAAGTCCTGTTAGATCCATGCCGCGAAGCCACAAGGCTGTACCACAGCTGTGTTTGCCAAACCCTAAAATGACATGGCCTGTGTAAGACTAACCCTCTCCAGCTGGTGTGTAGCAGAGCCATGCTTCCAGACTCTGGGTAACGAAGAGAATGTATGCGGCCGCACATCCAGAGCTGTGGCGTGTTCTATCACTGACGCCAACAAAGCTAGAATGACGGGCTCAAATAGAACGTGAAGAGTTATTATGTCAGCAAACCACTGGAATATATGAATTATGTTAACTGATGACTACAATTGAGGACTCAAAAACATGTCTATTTGCACACAGGGAAACTCATATGAACTGCTATACTATATAGACTACATTGCCAAAAGTATGTGGACGCCCCTTCAAATTTGTGGATTCGGCTATCTCAGCCACACTCGTTGCTGGCATGTGTATAAAATTGAACACACAGCCATGTAATCTCCACAGACAAACATTGTCAGTAGAATGGCCCGTACTTAAGAGCTCAGTGACTTTCAACGTGGCACCGTCATAGGATGCCACCTTTCCAACAAGTCAGTTCGTCAAATTTCTGCCCCGGTTAATTGTAAGTGCTGTTATTGTGCAATGGAAACATCTAGAAGCAAAGTGGTAGGCCACATAAGCTCACAGAACAGGACCGTCAAGTGGTGAAGCGTGTACCGAGTAAAAATCCTCTGTCCCTGGTTGCAACCCTCACTACCGAGTTCAAAACTGCCTCTGGAAGCAATGTCAGCACACAAACTGTTCGTCGGGAGCTTCATGAAATGTGTTTCAATGGCCGAGCAGCTGCACACAAGGCTAAGATCACCATGCCAGGCGTCGGCTGGAGTGGTGTAAGACTCGCCGCCTATGGAGGAGTGGAAACATGTTCTCTGGAGTCATGAATCACACTTCATCATCTGGCAGTCCTACGGATGAATCTGGGTTTGGTGGATTCCAGGAAAAGGCTACCTGTCCGAATGAATAGTGCCACCTGTAAAGTTTGGTGGAGGAGGAATAATGGTCTGGGGCTGTATTTCATGGTTTGGGCTAGGCCCCTTAGTTTCAGTGAAGGGAAATCTTAACGCTACAGCATACAATGACTTTCTAGACAATTCTGTGCCTCACACTTTGTGGCAACAGTTTTGGGAAGGCCCTTTCCTGTTTCAGCATGACAATGCCCCAGTGCGGCCTCCCGGGTGGCGCAGTGGTTAAGGGCGCTGCAGCGCCAGCTGTGCCATCAGAGACTCTGGGTTCGCGCCCAGGCTCTGTCGTAACCGGCCGCAACCAGGAGGTCCGTGTGGTGACGCACAATTGGCATAGCGTTGTCCGGGTTAGGGAGGGCTTGGCCGGTAGGGATGTCCTTGTCTCATTGTGCCACAGCGACTCCTGTGGTGGGCCGGGCGCAGTGCACGCTAACCAAGGTTGCCAGGTGCACGGTGTTTCCTCCGACACATTGGTGCGGCTGGCTTCCGGGTTGGATGCGCACTGTGTTAAGAAGCAGTGCGGCTAGGTTGGGTTGTGTATTGGAGGACGCATGACTTTCAACCTTCGTCTCTCCCGAGCCCGTACGGGAGTTGTAGCAATGAGACAAGATAGTAGCTAAAACAATTGGATACCATGAAATTGGGGAGAAAAAGGGGTAAAAAAAAAAGAATAAAATACAATTTTAAAAAGACAATGCCCCAGTGCACAAAGTGAGGTCAATACAGAAATGGTTTGTCGAGATCAGTGTGGAAGAACTTGACTGGCCTACACAGAGCCCTGACCTCAACCCCATCAAAGACCTTTTGGAAGAATTGGAACGACGACTGCGAACCAGGCTTAACCAGGCCCGACCTCACTAATGCTCTTGTGGCTGAATGGAAGCAAGTCCACGCAATGTTCCAACATCTAATGGAAAGCCTTCCCAGAAGAGTGGAGGCTGTTATAGCAGCAAAGGGGGGACCAACTCCATATGAATGCCCGTGACTTTGGAATGAGATGTTCGACGAGCAAGTGTCCACATACCTTTAGTGTATATATGTTGGTGACATGAGATCGCATGACTGGTAGTCATACATGTTCATTTTCCAGATGCCCTCACACACAAATTGGACATAAATCATTTTAATTTCAAAGCTGACAACTGCTTTATTTTTAGAAGTCTGCAAGGAGAGAAGTCCTGTGAACACAAATCCGCCCAGGGTTGTAAATGAACTTGCAGTCCTGCACATTACACTGCGATAAAAACACTGGAATAAGGGCTGCCCAGTGATCTCACTCAGGTTACGCTGCCAGTTCTGCTCCTGTGGTCTTAAACCAGTGCCAGTTAGTCAATATGAGCCCTCGTTAAGGGCTTGGTGTTCATTGGTTACAGTACAACATATTTCACTGGCAAATAAAAGGTTTCACTGCCTCACTGCTGTAAGTTAACTGCTAGTTCCCCCTGCCTGAAGGAACAACCCACAACCCACTTCGGTGACCCCTTGTAAAACCACGTTAATATGATTTATGACTATCCATCTGCAGTAAGGATCCAATGTCGGGAACACGGCCGATAGAAGAGAATCTGTTTTCGTTGATTCCTGTTTTTAAAAGGTTAATTTCCCAAAGAAAATGTGTGTTATTGATTTCGACCCCAACTGAGGGAGTTTTTGTCAGACACCTGAGGGACTTCCTTATATCCATGCCATACCATTGACATATACTGAGTCAGAGGTTGTACCTAATAGGACAAATATTAAAAGACAGAGTATGCCAGAATTGAGTAATAAAAATGTGTCTTTATACATATTGTTAAAACTCCTGCACATTACATGATTTAAAGGGAAATTTAAAAAAATGCAACTTCATATTCATCCTCTCCAGTACCACCCCAACCTTAACATGTCTGAAAATGGCGCATTTCTGTGTTTTGTAGTAAAATATATAGAGGGACGTAAGTGTTTTCAATGACATCTTCGGTGTGCATCATGTGATTTTAACCAACTATGAGCATTGCCTACTATTTGCCTACTAATTGTCTACTAATAGTCATCTAATTGGACGATGATGTCATTGGAAACACATCTTCCTTTTTTTACTACAAAACATAGAAACACAACATTTTCCCATAGGTTGGGGAATTGATGTTGATGTTGGGGTGGTGCTGGAGATGATGAATTGTTTTAAAATGTCCCTTTAACATGAATGGTCTTTGTCTTCCCCTACTGTAGTTGCTACGGACCACCTTGTGACGTGCGGAGGAATCGGCGCTGTGCATCAGGTTTTTACTTCAGTGAGGAGGTCTGCCGGTGCGTACCAACATACTGGAGAAGACAGGATTAACTTTGAGTTCACATTATGCAGCTGACCTGCTAACCGATTATAACGATTAGAATCTATTATGCTAGCCGCAATCGTGTGGAGAAGTACCTAGCCTGGACCTAGGTCGGGAAATGGTTGAAAGGACACCGAGTTTGTGGGCTACTTTGGAATTATAAAGTGGCACTTGGGACATATTATGGACATATTGATGTGAACCCCAAATATCATGAGAGGATCTAATGAAAAGACTGAAGGATGGGGAGCAATTTTGTATTTGTTTGTTATTCGTATGTCAGATATTGATGATATAATTTATTGCCACTAAATGTTTGCCACCTCGTTGCCTATTGCCATTTCAATCTTTCCAAGAAAATACACTGTGATCAATATGTGTGTATCATGTGATGCCTCTTTAAAATTAAAGTTGTATATTGTTAACTTATTTCTAATCTAGTTTATCATATTGAATTGGAGTTACTGATTGTAAATAACTATTGTACACACGTATCTTACAATTATGATCTTATGGCAGGCTATATTTACGCAACAAAAAAACGTCATTTAAATTTCCATTATGAATTAACGCAAAATAGCATGTCATTTCTGAACTGCCATCCACAGCATACACATGTATGTTAGATACTTGACAATATACTATATGTCACTTTTATCTTTGGTCAAACCACCTCACCAGCAACACTAACATTGGACTCTCAGTTCTAGGATCATGATGATAGGGCCACAAGTTTTCCCAGGTTTGGCCCATTTTATGACATGATGAGGATATCCTATGAATGTATGTCACCAGTAGGAGACCTCCAAGGAAGGGATACCGTGAACTAATACATGTATCCTGCCTTGTCAATGAATGAATACTACTACTATAGAAAACCCTAATCAGCCAAATGGACAAGGATATCCAATCTACAGTACAGCAGTATGAAGACCAGTATGAGAATGCTCCTAATCGTCTGACCAAAACTCATTGGACAAGTGAATTAATGTTTCAAAGTCTACCATGAAAGAGACAACGGTCTAAGGACAATTGGTTACTAAGATGTTTCTAAGGTGCTCACGCCGTATGGGTTTAAACAAGAGCAGGTCGAGTTCTTGTTATAGTGTTGAAGTATGTCATGGTCATTTTCTACGTCAACTGTATATGTATTGTTCCTATGTTTTTCTACTGGAAAATAAATCACCAATTTCGCAAGACGCACAGCTATTCTGAGTTCAGTGTTTGGACTGATGTAACTGACTGTTGAAAGATTATGTGGAAGCAAATTGTTCCTTTTTACTTGTCCTGTCTTTTGTCTTGTGTGTAGAGAAACTAGAAATGGACGCAGAAAAGCGTTTGGGCGGAAGGGCAATGAAAGAAGGCAAGATAGATGGACTGTGGGTTTTGGCTTATTTCAACTGGAGAGTTGGAACGCTTTAATCTTGACATGGATATGCAAGCTAGCCACCGGGTTGGTATGTGAAAGACCACAGATGGCACTTAATAAATGTGTATTTATGAGCTTTGGAACTGGCCTGGGTCCACCTGATATTCACGCACACTTTTCGTCTGAGCACTGTAAATATAGTAAATCATTTGCTGCTCTTGTCCCACGCCAATGTTTCAGTGTTAGTGTGACGTGTATGTTTTTTTGTTGCTGTGCGTCTGTGCCTGTGTGTGTGTGTGTGTGTGTGTGTGTGTGTGTGTGTGTGTGTGTGTGTGTGTATGCCATATTCCTGGACATTCCCATTTTGGGCCTGCCTCAACTACTAAAGGTACCGCTAATTACATTATAAAGTATTTCAAAGTGCATAGCCCCCGAATAATGCCATACATTCATAGTTCCATTGGGAGGGGAGGGGTGAGAGGTAGAAAGGGGCTTATTGCTGGTCTCCCCAGTTAAACAGAGCTTCACCTCTTTCTTATTTACACACCAGGTGGGCCCTTGTCCTCTTGAACCCCCAACCCTCACCCCTTAATCATTGTTCACTTCACCAGTGTAAAACATCTGGAGCACTTTACCTCCATTACCTCCAACTATTCACTCTCTGTTACACTTTATCCAGACTCTTTATCTTCCACCCAGACTCTTTATCAACCACTCAGACTCTTTATCTTCCATCCAGACTCTTTATCTTCCACCCAGACTCTTTATCTTCCATCCAGACTCTTTATCTTCCACCCAGACTCTTTATCTTCCAGCCAGACTCTTTATCTTCCACCCAGACTCTTTATCTTCCATCCAGACTCTTTATCTTCCACCCAGACTCTTTATCTTCCATCCAGACTCTTTATCTTCCACCCAGACTCTTTATCTTCCACCCAGACTCTTTGTCTTCCACCCAGACTTTATCTTTATCCATACTCTTTATCTTCCACCCAGACTCTTTATCTTCCAGCCAGGCTTTATCTTTATCCAGACTTGTTATCTTCCATCCAGACTCATTATCTTTATCCAGACTTGTTATCTTCCATCCAGACTCTTTATCTTTATCCAGACCCTTTATCTTCCACCCAGACTCTTTATCTTCCATCCAGACTCTTTATCTTCCACCCAGACTTTATCTTTATCCAGACTCTTTATCTTCCACCCAGACTCTTTATCTTTATCCAGACTCTTTATCTTCCAGCCAGACTCTTTATCTTTATCCAGACTCTTTATCTTCCAGCCAGACTCTTTATCTTCCACCCAGACTTTATCTTTATCCAGACTCTTTATCTTCCATCCAGACTCTTTATCTTCCAGCCAGACTCTTTATCTTCCATCCAGACTCTTTATCTTTATCCAGACCCTTTATCTTCCACCCAGACTCTTTATCTTCCATCCAGACTCTTTATCTTCCACCCAGACTTTATCTTTATCCAGACTCTTTATCTTCCACCCAGACTCTTTATCTTTATCCAGACTCTTTATCTTCCAGCCAGATTCTTTATCTTTATCCAGACTCTTTATCTTCCAGCCAGACTCTTTATCTTCCACCCAGACTCTTTATCTTTATCCAGACTCTTTATCTTTATCCAGACTCTTTATCTTCCAGCCAGACTCTTTATCTTCCACCCAGACTTTATCTTTATCCAGACTCTTTATCTTCCATCCAGACTCTTTATCTTCCAGCCAGACTCTTTATCTTCCATCCAGACTCATTATCTTTATCCAGACTCTATCTTCCACCCAGACTCTTTATCTTCCACCCAGACTTTATCTTTATCCAGACTCTTTATCTTCCATCCAGACTCTTTATCTTCCAGCCAGACTCTTTATCTTCCATCCAGACTCATTATCTTTATCCAGACTCTTTATCTTCCATCCAGACTCTTTATCTTCCAGCCAGACTCTTTATCTTCCATCCAGACTCTTTATCTTTATCCAGACTCTTTATCTTCCAGCCAGACTCTTTATCTTCCATCCAGACTCTTTATCTTCCACCCAGACTTTATCTTTATCCAGACTTTTTTATCTTTATCCAGACTTTTTATCTTCCAGCCAGACTCTTTGTCTTCCAGCCAGACTCTTTATCTTCCACCCAGACTCTTTATCTTCCACCCAGACTCTTTGTCGTCCAGCCAGACTCTTTATCTTCCATCCAGACTCATTATCTTCCAGACAGACTCTTTATCTTCCAGCCAGACTCTTTATCTTCCACCCAGACTCTTTGTCTTCCAGCCAGACTCTTTATCTTCCAGCCAGACTCTTTATCTTCCACCCAGACTCTTTGTCTTCCAGCCAGACTCTTTATCTTCCATCCAGACTCTTTATCTTCCACCCAGACTTTATCTTAAACCAGACTCTTTGTCGTCCAGCCAGACTCTTTATCTTCCATCCAGACTCATTATCTTCCAGACAGACTCTTTATCTTCCAGACAGACTCTTTATCTTCCACCCACACTCTTTGTCTTCCAGCCAGACTCTTTGTCTTCCAGCCAGACTCTTTGTCTTCCACCCAGACACTTTATCTTCCACCCACACTCTTTGTCTTCCAGCCAGATTCTTTGTCTTCCAGCCAGACTCTTTGTCTTCCACCCAGACTCTTTATCTTCCACCCAGACTCTTTATCTTTCACCCAGACTCTTTATCTTCCACCCAGACTCTTTGTCTTCCAGCCAGACTCTTTATCTTCCAGCCAGACTCTTTATCTTCCACCCAGACTCTTTGTCTTCCAGCCAGACTCTTTATCTTCCATCCAGACTCTTTATCTTCCACCCAGACTTTATCTTAAACCAGACTCTTTATCTTCCAGCCAGACTTTATCTGTATCCAGACTTTTTTTTATCTTCATCCAGACTCGTTATCTTCCAGCCAGACTCTTTATCTTCCAGCCAGACTATTTATCTTCCACCCAGACTCTTTGTCTTCCACCCAGACTCTTTATCTTCCACCCACACTCTTTGTCTTCCAGCCAGACTCTTTTCTTCCACCCAGACTCTTTGTCTTCCACCCAGACTCTTTATCTTTCACCCAGACTCTTTATCTTCCACCCAGACTCTTTATCTTCCACCCAGACTCTTTGTCTTCCAGCCAGACTCTTTATCTTCCACCCAGACTCATTGTCTTCCACCCAGACTCTTTATCTTCCACCCAGACTCTTTGTCTTCCACCCAGACTCTTTGTATTCCAGCCAGACTCTTTGTCTTCCAGCCAGACTCTTTGTCTTCCAGCCAGACTCTTTGTCTTCCACCCAGACTCTTTATCTTCCACCCAGACTCTTTATCTTCCACCCAGACTCTTTATCTTCCACCCAGACTCTTTGTCTTCCAGCCAGACTCTTTATCTTCCACCCAGACTCGTTGTCTTCCACCCAGACTCTTTATCTTCCACCCAGACTCTTTGTCTTCCACCCAGACTCTTTGTCTTCCAGCCAGACTCTTTGTCTTCCAGCCAGATTCTTTGTCTTCCAGCCAGACTCTTTATCTTCCACCCAGACTTTATCTTTATCCAGACTCGTTATCTTCCATCCAGACTCATTAACTTTATCCAGACTCTTTATCTTTATCCAGACTCTTTATCTTTATCCAGACTCTTTATCTTTATCCAGACTTGTTATCTTTCATCCAGACTCATTGTCTTTATCCAGACTTTTATATTTATCCAGACTCTTTAACTTCTATCCAAACTCTTTGTCTTCCACCCAGACTCTTTGTCTTCCACCCAGACTCTTTATCTTCCAGCCAGACTCTTTATCTTCCAGCCAGACTCTTTATCTTCCACCCAGACTTTATCTTTATCCAGACTCTTTATCTTCCACCCAGACTCTTTATCTTCAAACCAGACTCTTTATCTTCCACCCATACTCTTTATCTTCCACCCAGACTTTATCTTTATCCAGACTCTTTATCTTCCAACCAGACTCGTTATCTTCCATCCAGACTCATTATCTTTATCCAGACGTTTTATATTTATCCAGACTCTTTAACTTCTATCCAAACTCTTTATCTTCCACCCAGACTCTTTATCTTTATCCAGACTCTTTATATTAATCAAGACTCTATCTTTATCCGGACTTGTTATCTTAATCCAGATGCTGGTTGAGAGAATGCCAAGAGTGTGCAAAGCTGTGATCAAGGCAAAGGGTGGCTACTTTGAAGAATATGAAATCAAAATATTATGTGTTTAACACTTTTTTGTTTACTATATGTTTTCATATGTGTTATTTCATAGTTTTGATGTCTTCACTAGTATTCTACAATGTAGAAAATAGTCAAAATAAAGAAAAACCCTCGAATGAGGAGGTGTGTCCAAACGTTTGACTGGTACTGTATGTATGTCTGTTCAAAGTAAGTTCCTTCCTTTCCAGAAACAGGGCTTTCCAATGACATGGTAGAACACGCTCTGTCTCTGAATTCCGTCCAAATGGTTTTCCCATTGGTTCACCTCAGAAGGAGTCGGACAGAACATGTGTGACTGTGGACCGTGAAATAGACAGAAAACCAGAAACAGCCATCGCATCAACAGAGGAAAAAAAGAAAGCTGAAAGAGAGAAAACATTGTCTCACTGATTTAACCCTTCTTTGACTTTTGAGGTCAACGATTAAAGTTTACATTCCACTGTATTAAAGTGGGTCGCCACGGGAACGGGATCAGGCCTTTGTTTGGTATTGGTGTGATCCGCCGAGCGGGAAACAAAAACACTTTGCAGGATGGAACAGACAGCCGTCTAAACAAACCAGGGTCTTGTTTAGGTGATTTGTTCTACAGTTCCAGACATTGAACACGGTGTGTTTAGGTAGAAAATTTACTAAGACTGTGGTAAAAAAAATATATATTTTTTTTTTTCTATAATCGTATAGGAAACATACATTGATATGAATTAGATTACATTGAGAATAAAAAATCTCGGGGTAGTCTAAAAAACAAATAACATTTATACAAGCATGCGATATGTGACACCGGCTACATCGAGGTCTCTCTCTGTGTGTGGTCTGTGTGGAGTGTGGTCTGAGTGCAGTGCTCATGGCCTAAAATCATTATGAAACAATTCCAGTCTCATTGTCAGGCTGCATAGTAGTTATAACACATCTGAGTGACCTGGCTACATCTGGGCTGAGTTATGTGTTCTGTGTCTGTCTGCTGTTAGTCCCAGGGCCAGGTCTCCTGTGGTGAGCAAGGCCTGTGTTAGTCATGTTATTTATTGTTGCTCTATTTAGCCACTCTCCCTAATCCAGTGTAATGTATGGTACATGGCTGTCAGGTGTGGTGCACTGTGGTGCACTACTATATATAAACGGTGTGGTTCCAGCCCTGAATGCTGATTGGCTGACAGCTGTAGTATATCAGCCCGTACACCACAGTATGCCAAAACATACATTTTTACTGCTCGATTTATGTTGGTAAACAGTTTATAATAGCAATAAGGCACCTCAGGGTTTGTGATATATGGCCAATATACCACGGCTAAGGGCTGTTTTTTTTATACCACGCAGTTTTTAATACTATATACAGTTGAAGTCAGAAGTTTACATACACCTTTGCCAAATACATTTAAACTCAGTTTTTCACAATTCCTGACATTTAATCCTAGTAAAAATCCCCTGTCTTAGGTCAGTTAGGTTCACCACTTTATTTTAAGAATGTGAAATGTCAGAATAATAGTAGAGAGAATGATTTATTTCAGCTTGTATTTCTTTCATCGCATTCCCAGTGGGTCAGAAGTTTACATACACTCAATTAGTATTTGGTAGCATTGCCTTTAAATTGTTTAACTTGGGTCAAACGTTTCAGGTAGCCTTCCACAAGCTTCCCACAATAAGTTGGGAGATTTTTGGCCCATTCCTCCTGACAGAGCTGGTGTAACTGAATCAGGTTTGTAGGCCTCCTTGCTCGCACACACTTTTTCAGTTCTGCCCACACATTTTCAATGGGATTGAGGTCAGGGCTTTTTTTGTTCTATTTTTGTTTCATCAGACCAGAGGACATTTCTCCCAAAAGTACGATCTTTGTCCCCATGTGCAGTTGTAAAACGTAGTTGGGCTTTTTTATGGCGGTTTTGGAGCAGTGGTTTCTTCCTTGCTGAGCGGCCTTTCAGGTTATGTCGATATAGGACTTGTTTTACTGTGGATATATATACTTCTGTACCTGTTTCCTACAGCATCTTCACAAGGTCCTTTGCTGTTGTTCTGGGATTAATTTGCAGTTTTCGCACCAAAGGACGTTCATCTCTAGGAGACAGAACGCGTCTCCTTCCTGAGTGGGATGACGGCTGTGTGGTCCCATGGTGTTTATACTTGTATACTATTGTTTGTACAGATGAACGTGGTACTGTCAGGCGTTTGGAAATTGCTCCCAAGGATGAACCAGACTTGTGGAGGTCTAACATTTTTTGGTGAGGTCTTGGCTGATTTCTTTTGATTTTATCATGATGTTAAGCAAAGAGGCACCGAGTTTGAAGGTAGGCCTTGAAATACATCTACAGGTACACCTCCAATTGACTCAAATTATGTCAATTAGGCTATCAGAAGCTTCTAAAGCCATTACATCATTTTCTGAAATTTTCCAAGCTGTTTAAAGTCACAGTCAACTTAGTGTATGTAAACTTCTGACCCACTGGAATTGTGATACTGTGAATTATAAGTGAAATAATCTGTCTGTAAACAATTGTTGGAAAATGTGATTGTGTTATGCACAAAGTAGATGTCCTAACCGACTTGCCAAAACTATAGTTTGTTCACAAGAATTGTGTGGAGTGGTTGGAAAAACGAGTTTTAATGACTCCAACCTAAGTGTATGTAAACCTCCGACTTCAACTGTTGGTCAGGTGTGGTGTAATACTACCAAATTGTTGTATGTTATATAGCAACAGAACCATGTAGAAGGTTTTATCTAGAGGGGCTACTGGAATAGTGTTTCCCTCTTTCACAGGAAGGTACGGACAGAGGAACTGCTGAGCTTTGGGTAAGGTTAAGTCTACCTTATGGGTCTTACACCTTGTACTTCTTCTGTTCCCCTAAACTTCTATCAGTCACCGGCAGATCTTCCACCTGTCTAAGGTTTCAGGATGTAATGTTAGTCTGCCAATAGTTTCAGGCTACATCGATAGCCAGCAAATAGTTAAACCAAAAAGCCTTTTGGTCATAAGGGGATGTGTTCCTCAAAATTCATTTTAATTCGACAATCAACTAGAAATGATCCTAAAAACGATTATTCATCTTTGTAACGCACTGATAACTAACCTCTGGTGCATTACTGAGGCCAAATGGAACACTGTCAAAACTGTACGGCCCGTAGCCAGTAACATACTGTACGAGAGTTGATGTCCACACATATATCCATTATGATTTACTTCTTAAGTAACTCATTCTCAGATTACCGTTAAACACAAACTGGATTATGGTTATGGAGTTATTATGGCGTCTGAGGGGTCTGTTGTCTGTACTGTTTTGCCTTTAAAACAGCTGTTGAGGTGAAGCTTATTTTCACATCTGATTAGGGAACACACCTCCCCCTCAGCCCACCAGAGAGGTCTGGCTTTCACCTCAGTCCAAACTCGGTGGTCTATCCTTATATTTTCTTTTTCTGTAGGATTATCCTACTGTCTACAACGCACGCACGCACGCACGCACGCACGCACGCACGCACGCACGCACGCACGCACGCACGCACGCACGCACGCACGCACGCACGCACGCACGCACGCACGCACGCACGCACGCACGCACGCACGCACGCACGCACGCACGCACGCACGCACGCACGCACGCACGCACGCACGCACGCACGCACGCACGCACGCACACACACACACACACACACACACACACACACACACACACACACACACACACACACACACACACACACACACATTAGCCACATTGACTGCATTCCAGTTACAACAACAATCCTGCCATTTGGTATTGTCCACTACAATGCGCTGGTGTGAACGTGTATCCCAGTGACATGTACTTGGAATCAGATATAGACTGAGTGACAGGTATGGGAAACAGACTCTGTGTCTTTCTGTCTTCTCAGAACTCATAAATCATGTTAGTGTTTGGCTGTTATGTGACGTGTTGGAAAAGACCATTGTTCTCTATGGGTGCGTACCAAATAGCACCCTATTTCCTATATAGTGCACTACTTTTGACCAGGGCGCATAGTGCACTACCTAGGAAATAGAATTCCCTTTGGGACGTATCCTCTGTCTCTCCGTAGGTTTATGGATCTGGCTGGGATGTGTAGTTCTGCTATTGTTTTATGGTTCACGTTCTTCCTTTAGAAAATGAGTGACATAAACGACTCATAAGGTTGCTCTAATATTGATCTCTCTCAAGCTGATAGTGTTAGGAATTTGGATCAAAATGGGACTTTTGTGTTATTATTGTATGAAACGGTACATTTCATGTGGAACTGGGCCTACCACAATTAGTCAGCAATATCCACAGGGATCTTATAGAAAGTTTGGAATTTAAATGAATTGTACGTTATGAGGAACAATGCCCTCCTCTTTCTCTCCTCTGTTGAATAGTCCAGGGCCTGTATTCTAATAGAGTAGGAGTGCTGATTTAGGATCAGGTCCTCGCTTTCCATATAATCTTATTTATTATGATCTAGATCTGATCCTAGATCAGGCCAAAATTTCCTCCACCCCCCAGTGGTCTGACTACTCCTGCCTCTGGACCTCACCCTCTTCCTGCCTTAGTACTCTGACCACAGTCCTTTTCTTCTACACCCGCTCAACAATCAACAGGAGAAATGTACCAGTCTATACTAGCTACAATCGCCTACCAAGAGGTTCCCAGGCGAAAGAAAGCTATGACCGCATGGACATACTGCTGTAGAACTTCAACCCCCATCCTTTTTTCTCACACACCTCATAACAAAAACAACATATTCTCCCATCCCCTGCCTTTTTACAATCCCATATATCTGACAGTCATAAAATAACTTGGATTGAAATTAATTGAGAGAAAGATATACGTTGAACGCCAACAGGTACAAGTCAAATCAAATGAAGAGAGAACCTTGTGGGAGAGTTCCAACGCCCTGAGAGTCAGAGTACCTTGAGCCCGATCAGAGGGTGTGTGTGTGTGTGTGTGTGTGTGTGTGTGTGTGTGTGTGTGTGCGCGTGCGTGTTGAGGCCAGCCAGGGTGAACATAAGGTTTTTCTAATGGTTGGTGTTTGTTTAGGCTGTGGGAAAGGGAAACCATTAAGTAGTAATGAAAAATGGATCTAAAGGCAAGAAAGGGAGGATGTGGAAATTACCAAGTGGGAGACTGGGTGTGTTTTTCTCTCTGCAATGAAAACGTCCATACGTCCACCTGCAAAGAGAAGAAGTCAATAATTGCAACACACTCCCTCCCACCAGCACACATTCTCGGATTACCGGACCTCAGAAAGCCTAACGCTCGGGGCCCATTCCTACAGGATGTGCCTGGTGAATCTGGATGTTGTATGTTGTATGTTGTATGCTGTATGCTGTATGTGTCATATGCAGAATTCTCAAGGTGCTTGACGTTTTCCTTATCTTCAGGTCAACTTGATTGTTAAAATCTCAGAGGCACAGTTTCCTTTGGTAACTCGGTCATGTGATTATGACATTTAAAACCTGCATTAAATTATGACTGTGAAAAGACTTACCAGAAACTGAAACTGCACAATTCGCCCTGACAATTTAGACCCTTGACCGACAGTTGGTGCGCTGTTTTTTGCTCCATCTATCTCTAAAATCCGCTGTCTGAAATGGATAATTATTGTTCATTTAGTAGTATTATAGACTAATAACAGTGATTGATGTCAGACGTGGGTCCCTCAGAAACAGAGTCTAGACAGAGAAACCAAATCAGAGATGGCTAGTAAAACCGACAGAGGACCTTGATTAGGGACACTGTTTGGGTGACTGGTTGACTGAGTAACGGACTAGGCATGCTAGTCTCTCTAAAAACCCACAGGGATGTGTTGTTATGCTGAGGAGGAAAGGTCCAGCGTGTGAGGAATGGACAGAGAGAGATGGTTGGTGGTCCACACCAAGCATGAGCCAATAGTCGGGTTACAGAGTAAACAAAAACACTTGTCACATCAAGACGAAGAGGGGCAGCACCAAATTCAACCCACAAGGCACACAGAACACTGTTGAAACAAGTAGAAGAAAAGTAAACAGAATATTAATCTAATTTTGAGTAACAGTAGTTCTTCTGCCCTGTCTTGACATATTTTTTTCTCAACTGTTGGATTGTTTCATTTGGCTGTAATTGGTTGTTTTAATCTTACACATTTTTTTAGACTTGGAGCTTTTCATGATAACAATATAATATATTTCGGACATTTTTCAAATGAGACTTTCTTCATCTTCTTGGAATACCTGTCACTTAAATACGTTCGATCTCGCTATTGCTGTGTAAACTGAAAAACAGACATTTTTCATTGGAAAGCATAAGTGGAATCAAAAAGATGTCTTGTCATTGCTTAGCAATTAGTAGCGGGGTAAAGGATGAGTATTGAAATGCATCGTTACTGGTCCAATATTACGTTTCCACCATAGAAACAATACACTACATCTGTTTAGTATTTTACACCATGGATAGCTTTTTAAACAAGACTTCCGGGGGGAGGAGGCAGAACCTCGGTTGTACTACAGGCAAACCGTTTTCTCAGAGTTTCTGTCCATTTAAATGGTGCGGTGATGTTGCTCCTCAACGTAAATGGCTCCAAGAGACAGCTGAGGAAAACCACTGATTGTTTAGACCAACTAGAAGAGAATAGAGACAGAGACGTTATTCTGTTCCAACCTTACTACTCAGACACAGGCACTACTGTTTCTCACAGGCACTAAAGTCACTGTAGCCCGATTTCGGTATAATGTAAGTAACACAAGTTAAGCAGACAAAGTTGGAACTGAACATGTTTTTATTTTCACTTGCAATTCTCGTTTGTGTCCGTGTAAAACAATTGTGGTTATGAATTTAATCAACCATTGCTTTCATAGGGGAGAAAAACAGCACAGGGCACTTAAAAAAAGATGGCTAGAAAGTGTATTTGTGGCACGGCTAGACAATCACATCAAACGTTCAGTTTTCTTTCAAAACATACATCTTTCATCAAATCCAAAAATCTTCTGTCCACTCAGCTATGATTCAGTCTTACTTCCTCTCAAGGTGTAAAGCCATCTGACCATATTCTCAAGTGGTCCATAGATCATGCAGACGGAGTTATACCCAACAGACTCCCCTGTGTTTATGGGTGGTTTTAGCTCTACGTTCTCATAGGCCACACACTGGTGATGCTAACTGAGATGACCTTCTCAGCAATGGATCCCTGACCCCTGACCTCTAGGTCAACTCCAGCAGTGTGCCTGCCTGACTACAGTGAGGAACTAGTGAGGATCCAGATTTTTCCAACACTACTACTAAGACTGAGAAAAAAAACTCTGATATAGCAACAATTCATCCAAAGAATGGGCACCAATTAGAATATATGAATCCTAATCCTATCCATAAAGAAAGCCTATACAGTAGTAGGTTCTATTGTATATGTAATGGGGTGTGTACTGGTGGCAGAGAATTCAGGCGCAGGAGAACGAAAATGGTATAAACGGAGTTATTTAATAAATGCTTACTTAACTCCGAAAACCAACACAAAATAAAGAAAGTGGGTAAAAACCTGTCGCACACCATAACATACTTGGCACCAATACATACAACGAACAATTCCTGACAAGGACATGGAGGAAAACAGAGGGAAAATATACAACATGTAATTAGGGAATTGAAACCAGGTGAGTGTGAAAACAAGACGAAACAAATGGAACATGAAAAATTGATCTGTGATGGCTAGAAGGCCGGTGACGTCGACCGCCGAACACCGCCTGAACAAGGAAAGGAACCGACTTCGGTAGAAGTCGTGACAGTATAGTTCTTCCATTATATCAGTAACGTCACTCACTAAAGCAAGAGGGTATGAACACGAGTTTAGAGATTGGGGCTTAGCTCCGTGTATCAGTTGCGCTTGATTTGAACCGTAATTGCCACCCACAGTCCCAGATAAACATGTCCTCCAATCATTTTATTTCAACTACATGCATACAAAATTCACTGGCACCCATATTAGGACGAAAAAAAAGTTCTCAAAGTTCTCAAAAAAAGTGAATATTTTCTCTTTGTTTTCTCCTCGTTCCATAACTCAAGCGCTTGCAGACGTTGGGGTGCATCGTAGTCCTCTCTAGCTGAGTTATGACCCAGCGTTTCCACATCAATCTGATAGCTTCCATCTGTCCACAACACTGACGCTCCTTTTTTGGCCCTCTCTGTACCCCATCAAGGATGATCTTCTTTACACTTGGAATGAAATTCAAACAGAATCAATGGCAATCGCCCCATTAACTAGTAAGTACAATTTAAGCCATAAACACGGAACGCTACCTAGAAAGGAAAGGCTTTTGTGTCTCTGCCTAAAGATGTCTTTTCTCACGTTTTAGAACGGCTTAATTGTCACAGACACTTGTTGGTATGCTGTTTTTGAAAATGAGAAAATGCTTTAACTTGCTTTTTTTAAACAAACATGAGTTGTACTATGTCTCCCCTTCTAAGGTTCATGGTAAGCTTAAGCAATAGTGAATTTATAAGAGGTTCATGAGCACCCTATTAAGTGTCTAAATGTATTTTCGTTGGGAATTGTGGAGATGTCCACCATGTTGAAGACTGATTCGCTACAGCGTTTAAAATCTAATTCTCACACTCCTTCTGCAAACCATGAAATACTGAGTAGGCCTCGGCGTGCCAATATCGCCACGGGGAGACACAGACGCGTTTATGTTCATCACGGCCACAAACTGCAACACCCCAAAAAATACTGCTGGGCTGTGTTAGAATTTGAACTTCCAGCTCAAGAGACGAAGACTAGAAGCTTGGCACAAGCTTGGTACAGCTAACTGGCTCCAACTATCTAACTGAGTTACCTTTGACGACTTTGTGTATGCCACAGGCAAAGGTCGGATTTCCATTCCTAGTCTAAATCCTATCACACACCTTGGTCTAAGCTTCCATACAGATGGAGGACCTTAATTTGAGCCAGTTTGCTATAGCAGGAAAGTTATCCTGCAGCAACAGGAAATGTGAATTATTTATGTGGATTATTATTCATGGACATTTTTTGGTAGGGGTTGATTTGACCTTTGTAAGGTAAAATCATGTCTGACATTTCAAAGTGAGAATTATAAACTCCAGAAGCCAATTTAAACCTCAAATACACTACAAATGTTACATTTCCTTCATTATAGGAAAGTTCTCAAATTAAGATGCTACATCTGTGCTTCCTCTTCATATTTTCCTCACTTTGCTCCTTTCCACACTGCAGAAGAGGGCCATCCATTCTAATCAAGGGGAACACGCCGCCCAAGCTTTGTCAGCGTTTTGGAGGGAACTGTGACAGGTTTGTTATACAAATCATCCATGTTCCTTTATGTTTCACAGGTCTCTCTCTCCAGCCAAGAGACAGACGTCCTACTTTCTCTATGGGACACAAATACAAATCCCATGAGACATTGAGTTTAGAGACAAGTCTCCAAGTCCTCTTAGTTACCAGTAAAGCCTGCAGTTTGTTTTTCAGTGCTATTCAAACTTTTGTCGGAGCATTGAATTTCAAACTAGAAAGGGCAGTGCAGCATCAAACCTTACAGTCCATAATTGTAAAACCAGCATTCTTAGTTTCGCTGTTTGACAGTAAGACCTTTGCTATAGAAGAGTTGCAAAATTAGGCTGCATCAACAAAAATAATATATTTGATGATTTGTATAATTTGCTGAAAATGAAGTTTTCCAGATGTTTTGCTTTTCATTTAAACTTCAATATTTTGCAAGCACCTTGTAGGTTACACAGAGGTCCTGAAGAAAAATACACCAGTCTCAAATTAAAATTATATTATATAAAACAAAGCAAATCTTTTCAAATGTGAGATAACCACCATTACAACTAACCAACCCACATCCTAACACCAATGAATACATCTAACTTCAGAGGATGTCTTTGGAATATAGGTTGTTGTCTGTGTTGTCCCCTTGGATACGGTTTGACAACAACAAACGCCTTAACCACTGAAAAAGGTTCTTAAAAGGATGGTCAATATCCTCCGCCAAGGGAAGGAAACCGTGTCAATTGCCTTGGTCTTACTGATGGTCAGATAAGCGTTCATGGCACAGTCGAAGCGTTTACACCGTATATTACATCATTGTGCCCATTATTTACTGTGATGCGCTCTTCCTGCTATTGAAATTGTGGATGACTTATGACCTCTGTGAAGGGGTGGGGGTGTAGGGGTGTGGGGGGTGTAGATTCCCATTATAGGTGTGTGTCTCTGTGATAGGAACGGGGTGTGTCTATGACTCAGTGGACAACAATGGAGAGGGTGGGTGTAAGGGTGGAGGGGTATAAATTCACAGCCCTCACAAAGCCTTTGCGTTCAGAAGCCAGTCGTTGCCCTGCATGCGTCTGTTTAGTGTGTTAAACAAGCAAATGTTGACTTGTTTTTATGTTATTTCAGTTACTTGTAGCTCCATAAAGTACTGAGTGACTGAGGAATAAAAACTCAAACCTGTCAATTCAAAACTAGAACTATTGGCCGCCTATCCAAAACAAACTGTGGTTTGTTACCCGTGTCCACAGCAGAAACGCCAAGAAAATCATCAAAAGCTGAATGAGATATAATACAAAGTAAATATGATTGTGTTTGAGAAATATTGTTTTATATGAAACACACTTAAAGATAGAGGTTTCAATTATGTTCACATCATAATTCGATCATTTGTGTAAATATCACAGTCATAATGGTACAAATTCATTTGATACTGGATATTTAAAGTGCTTTTAGAAGCCCTTAACAGGAAGATATTAAAATTGGACAAGAGAACCCTGCCAAATGGAACCCCTTTCCCTACATAGTTCACTACTTTTGACCAGAATCCCTTTGAGACCTGGTCAAACGTAGTGCATTATATAGGGAATATGGTGCAATTTGGAATGTAGCCCAGGTTTGTGAATGTAGCTGGCAAGAAAGTTATTTTGGTACCGTCTGTCCAATGGACTGGTGGTGGGGAAAACACAATCCATGAAAAAACGATGTAGTATAAGCTTGAAATGGAAAACCATGTATTTTAATTTCTCTAAATGAAATACTGATTTAATAATGATTTTAAAACATTCCTCTGTGCCATTGTTAATAAACATTACACAGGTTCCAGACAGAGGCCTCGTGCAGGTAGTCTACTAACTAAGGAAAAGGGTCAGCAATATAAGCCTTGCTAATACAAAGATGGCATGTGGGTCTACTGCTCTCTACTTAATCTCCATCAGGACTTTACAATGTGAGCACCAGCCCATCATACCACTTTGTACATCCGGCCTAATTTCCTGTAAACCTTTGTGGTGGTTAAATAACACGCAAGGGGTCTACTTCACATTACTGAGTAAAGTTGGCTGTAAAACTCAAGCCAAGGAGACCCTCCTCACACCACTACCCCACTATGGTGGGTGTCTTCAGGTGGGTGGAGGGGGAAACAATCTCAGTGCTGCCTGCCTTTAATGCTGGCTGGCTGGCTGACTGTGACTGAATTTGACGCTGGCTAGCTAGTTGATTGACTGACAGACTGATGGGCTGACTGGCTGGTTGACTGACTGACTGGCTGACTGATTGACCAGCTGACTGGCTGGCTGGCTGGCTGGCTGGCTGGCTGGCTAGCTGGCTGGCTGGTTGGTTGAATGACTGACTGACTGACTGACTGGCTGGCTGGTTGACTAACTGACTGACTGGCTGGCTGGTTGACTGGCTGACTGGCTGAAGAACTGACTGATTGACTGGCTGAATGGCTGACTGACAGACTGACTAACTTGCTGGAAATGAACTCGGCCCATTGTTGTGTTAGGTTATTAACATATCCATGTAACAGAACAGAAACACGGGGCGGCTGCCAAGACGGAAATGAGTCCCAACGCCTACAACTGGATGTCTGGGTTCCTGGTCTACTTCACTTTACTGAGTAAAGTTGGCTGTAAAACTCAAGCCAAGGAGACCCTCCTCACACCACTACCCCGACTATGGTGGGTGTCTACAGGTGGGTGGAGGGGGAAACAATCTCAGTGCTGCCTGCCTTTAATGCTGGCTGGCTGATTGACTGACTGGCTGGCTGGCTGGCTGGCTGGTTGACTGACTGACTGACTGGCTGACTGATTGACTGGCTGAATGGCTGGCTGACTAGTTGAATTACTGACTGACTGACTGACTGACTGGCTGAATGGCTGAATGGTTGACTGACTGACTGACTGGTAGGCTGGCTGGCTGACTTGCTGGAAATGAACCTGGTCCATTGTTGTGCTAGATAATTAACATCTCCATGTAAAAGAACAGAAATACGGGGCGGCTGCCAGGACGCAAATGAATCCCAACGCCTACAACTGGATGTCTGGGTTCCTGGTACCACACAACAGACGTCAACTGATAAGGAAAAACACTGGTAACAAAACAAGGAGTGGAGGACTGAGAGAAGTAGACATACATGACAGACAGTATGTGGACTGGGGACAACGTGTGCACTTACATGTGTTTGATTTGAAGGGAACAAATGGAAAGCTCATTCAATCACTCATATTGAAGAGATAACATAATTCACAACGTGTGGATAGGCCTACATGTATGGCTTTAATGTAAACGTGTGGTGCAGTATGAAATGTGTTGCTGCGCAAGGAATGCAGAAAACAAATTCTAAATGCCATGTGACAAATGGTTTTACTCTGGTATTCCTACTCTAAGTGCTTTGATGTCCACAAACAGTGGAGGCTGCTGAGGGGAGGACGGCTCATAATAATGGGTGGAACAGAGCAAATGGAATGGCATCAAACTCATGGAAACCATGTATTTGATGTATTTGCTACCGTTCCACCAATTCCGCTCCAGACATTACCACGAGCCCGTAACCCCAGTTAAGGAGCCACCAATCTCCTGAGGTCTACGTCAGCCACCTATGCCTCCATTCAGTCCACGGAACAGACCTGGGGACTGACTGACTGACTGACTGTATTGACTGTACTGAAGTAATAACTGCTGGAAAACAAAGCCACAGGAGTTGTTGCTGTTGATAGTCCACATACTGTCTGTCATGCATGTCAGTTAGTCAACCAGTCAGCCAGCCAGTCAGTCAGTCAGTCAGTCATTCAACCAACCTAGCTACAGTATCTTAAGATGAATGCAGTAACTGTAAGTAGCTCTGGATAAGAGTGTCGGCTAAATGACTCAAATGTAAATACGAATATTATTTTATGGTTGAGGGTTGAGGAGAAATTGACTAATCTTATAGTATTTTTTAATAAGAAACATGTGTTGAAAATGCCTAACCACTTGTATAATGTACACTTCAAACAGACATACATACCCCACCAGACACACCACTATGGGTTTCTTCACGGTACCCAAACCAAAGACAGACAATGCGTTGCTAAGTTACGTATACAGCCGTGTAGGTACGTGTTACATTTCGGCGACAGGGAAGACAGAATGAGGAAATACCAGAGAGAGCGGAAAAAAAGAGATGAATTCTAGAAATAACTCTGGAATGACGTCATCCACAAAGAGTCACACATGACACAATGACACAATGAGTGACATTGGGGTTATTTCCAGGAGGATGCACAGGGACTGGCGGTAAGAGCGAAACAACAGCAACGACTCCTGTGGCTTTGTTTTCCAGCAGTTCTTACTTCAATGCTAGGGGATTTACAGTAGGTACAATAGCAGGGGTCTCACCGCCTATTTGGAATTACACATTTTATCACCAGGGTTATTCTTTGTGTTTGGACTTTGGGGATCGGATCATACAATGCTGTAGCATTCTGGAGGTACTAGTCACTGCCAACCATTGGCAAAATATGTCTTGGCTTTGTGCTTGGAATGCCAACTGTGCCACCCTGGGCTCTGGGTGGCATTGGATCAGGACAAGAACAATGGAGCATTATGACTAACACACACAGACCTAACATCAACAACATGATAGTCTGTGATATGTGGTTGTCCCACCTAGCTACAGTATCTTAAGATAAATGCAGTAACTGTAAGTAGCTCTGGATAAGAGCGTCGGCTAAACGGCTCAAATGTAAATACGAATATTATTTTATGGTTGAGGGTAGAGGAGAAATGTACTAATCTTATAGTATTTTTTAATAAGAAACATTTGTGTTGAAAATGCCTAACCACTTGTATAATCTATTTGCGTACACTTCAAACCAGACACACCACTATGGGTTTCTTCACGGTACCCAAACCAAAGACAGACAATGCGTTGCTAAGTTACGTATACAGCCATGTCCTCGTGGAATAATCTGCCACCAGAGGTTACTCAGACAAAAAGCAAGTAAAGCATTTTCTGGGATAAAAAACATTGTGTATCACAGCGCCCCTCCTCTTTCCAAAGATCTAATTTAACTGTGTTTTATATTAGGAATACGAATATGTGTATATGAATAGTGTATAAATAGTATTTTTGGAGTAAAAATGTGCTTATTTGGAATTGAATGAAATACCTTATGTTGTTCTAGTCTATTATTGTTCTGTACATTTTCGTGTATTTCTACGTTTTATGAGGACCCCAGGAGGAGTAGCTGCTGCATGTACAATAGCTAACGGCGATCCTAATAAACTAAACTATAATCTCTTGGTTTCTATATTCATACACACATTAGCAGACACTGTTCCTCTCTCACTGTAACTCATTCTGTTAGATACGCGTGCCGAGGTGACAGCATTCTTACCAGGATCCAGGGCGAGCTCTGTCTTGACTCGGTTGTCAGCCAACCCAAGCAGATCATTAATGTTGAGGCTAATGACACAAACTAATAATGGAAAGACGTGAAAAATGCATACTATCGCAAAAATGTAGCAAACAAGCGCGGGAAGGCTACTTAAATCCACCTGTCCACAATGATTACCTGTGAGCAATCACTTGCTTATCACTCACCTGGCCCAGTTGCTGCTGCCTTCCAGGGTTGTGATGTGTGTAGAGTAAGTGTAGAGGGAAAGTTGACCTATGCCCTAAACAACTTCCATTCATAACAATACTATGTTTCTACGGGATTGGGGCAGATAAGTCAGCGTTGGGGGTCAATTCCATTTCAGTTCCAGTCAATTCAGAAAGTAAACCAAATTCCAATTCTAATTCTAAATGTTATTCTTTGAATTGCGTAAAAGAGAATTGGAATTGCAATTTCAGTATGCTCCCTGAATTGACTGGAATTGAAATGGAATTGACCCCCGACCCTGACAGGAGTAATACTCCACCAAGGAGGCTGTGCCTCCCAGACACTGGGAGAAGAGCCAGAATGGCATCATAACTAGGGCCAAAGATACAGAGGCTGCCAGAGAGGAGCAGCGCTTGCCACGGGTGAATGAGGGGGTAGCAAGGAGAATCTGTCTGCCTCAGAATTACCCCCTGCATTCCTCAAACCTGACTGAAAAGTAGCTAAACAAGGCATCACATGATATCAGGTATGACAAAGGGGAATTACAGTAAGGATTTTTTCCCAGTATGATCAGCATATTCCCCGTGAAGTCGTTTTTTCTTAAAGGGGATTGTATTTCCACAGGGATTGAATTTCCAATGAACAACATCTGAATGCTCTCACAAGCATATTTTATTTAACAGGAGAGCAAATTCAATTCGATTTTGGTCATGTGGTGGTTGCAATGTGTATGAATTCACTTTGCTTGTTGGCTCATTAGCTCACTGCACACTAAGGGAATTATAGTAACCTGTTAGTCACTGGCACACCAAACCATCGTCCCACCTGAATCATTTTTATCTCCCCCACATGGCTCCGAAAGGCCCATTTCCTTTCCAAATCTTGAATATTCCAATGTAGCAGCTCTTTCAACCTTCCCCTACCCAGACTCTGCATAATCGCATTGGGCTATCGTGAAGCGACTGGGAGTTGTGCCTCACACAAAGCATTAGCAACACTACACTTGAAAGGTACAATAATAGCAGCAGGCAGGCTGAACTTTGACCTCCCATGTCTCGTGTGCATTGTGATATGGATGCCATGAAGGTGCCATGTAATTGTGACCATCTGCCTGATGACCTAGTGTGATTCTCTCTCTCTTTCTCTCCCTTTCTCTCATTCCCTCTCTCTCTCTCCCTTTCTCTCTCTCCCTTTCTCTCTCTCTGCTCTCTCTCTCTCAGAGACTAGAGGGGCTTGAGGCTTGGGAATAAGATGAATGTTGTTTTCTTCCTGGAAGTTTGTAAGGGGGAGGGTGAATTTAAATTGTCATGAGGCTCTGCTGTTAAACTGCTGTTAAACTTTCCAGAAACTTAGACTAAAACACAAACCTGCCCGTCATCAATCTCTTTGTCTTTTGAAATGTCTTTAAAAAGTCCATTCATCAATGTCTATCTAACCCTTATTTGACCTGTCACATTAAGATTCAACAATGTTGTCAACGTGTGGATCCAGGGCAAGAGTCTAGAAGATCATAATGCGTTCACTATTCTTCTTCCATACAACTGTGCATGACTGAGCTCTCCTATTCGGCTATGCCCTGTCAGCAACATCACAGTTCTATGATCCAAGCTCTCGTTGTAATTTTGGAAAAGGACAACCCCAGAACTGTCTGCCTATTTTCTTTGTTTACTGATGTGTAACCAGAAGGGTGTCCCACTACTGCTGAAACATGCAGATTTTGGATGAGATAGCCCCCTGGCCGCAACACAACTGGCCTCTACTTGGTGGGGTGTGAATGTGACTTCAAGGCTCCAGGGTATCACTCAGCCCTTAGCTTACACACACACTCCCGACACACACACTCCTGACACAATAATATAATATAACAATGACATAATAATAATAATATATGCCGTTTAGCAGACGCTTTTATCCTAAGCGACTTACAGTGATGCGTGCATACACACACACATGCTCCTGATACACACACACACACTCCTGACACACGCATCTTTCTCCCTCTAAAACAGGTTCCCTCCCTGTTCGCCAGACAGGTGGATAACGTCGCCCTCCCGCGCTCTGTGTCTCTGACAGGAGGAGTTCCCAGGGCTGCTTAATACATGCTGATCGTGCCTTAGGTTTGCCCTTGAGTGATTACAGAAGCCCCTGTGCGATGCTTCTGAAGAAAGAGGTTGTGTGAAGTGGATCCACTCTGGTACTTCTGCTCTGTGTCACAACATGACAGAGAGACCTTTTATGTACCCTTCTCACACTACTGAGCTGTACTGGTAAAGCATTCACTATAGCTGGTAGATAGGATAATGTTTAAAAAAATCTGAGTCAACACAGTCCAGTTCGGCAAAATAGTGTGAAAAGGTTATCAGTGACTTTGTCACGTTCTGACCATCGTTCTTGTGTGTTTTCCTTGTTTTAGTGTTGGTCAGGACGTGAGCTGGGTGGGCATTCTATGTTGTGTGTCTGGTTTGTCTATTTCTATGTTTGGCCTGATATGGTTCTCAATCAGAGGCAGGTGTTAGTCATTGTCTCTGATTGGGAACCATATTTAGGTAGCCTGTTTTGTGTTGGGTTTTGTGGGTGGTTGTCTCCTGTGTCAGTGTTTGTCGAGATTGACATAGTCTGTTCCCTCCCTATCGTGTAGGCCTACTCAGTATCGAAGGTTTAGCTTCACACTCTAAATGTCAGTAAACTTTTTTGTGTTTTGTAACAGATGTCTCTTTCCATTCATCACATGGCACAGTTTGGATTGATTGATTGATTTTTTTTGTCAGTTACAATACAATACATACAGTATATTCGGAAAAGTATTCAGACCCCTTGACTTTTTCCACATTTTGTTACGTCACAGCCTTATTTTTTTCTCATCTATCTACACACAATACCCCATAATGACAAAGCAAAAACAGGTTTTTAGAAATGTTTGCAAATGTATAAAAAATACCCTTTGCTATGAGACTCAAAATTGAGCTCAGATGCATCCTGTTTTCATTGATCACCTTTGAGATGTTTCTACGACCTGATTGGAGTCCACCTGTGTTAAATTCAATTGATTGGACATGATTTGGAAAGACACACACCTGTCTATATTCGGTCCCACAAGCACGACTCCAACACCATCATTAAGTTTGCTGACGACACAACAGTGGTAGGCCTGATCACCGACAACGATGAGACAGAGGTCAGAGACCTGGCAATGTGGTGCCAGGACAATAACCTCTCCCTCAATGTGAGCTAGACAAAGGGCTGATCGTGGACTACAGGAAAAGGAGGGCTGAGCAGGCCCCCATTAACATCGACGGGACTGAAGTGGAGTGGGTAGAGTGTTTCAAGTTCCTTGGTGTCCACCAACAAACTATCATGGTCCAAGCACACCAAGTGAAGAGGGCACGACAACACCTTTCCCCCCTCAGGAGACTGAAAAGATTTGGCATAGGTCCCTAGATCCTCAAAAAGTTTTACAGCTGCAACATCAAGAGCATCCTGACCGGTTGCATTACCGCCTGGTAAGGCACCTACTCGGTATCTGACCAGAAGGTGCTACAGAGGGTAGTGTGTACGGCCCAGTACATCACTGGGACCAAGCTTCCTGACATCCAGGACCTATATACTAGGCGGTGTCAGAGGAAGGCCCCAAAAAATTGTCAAAGACTCCAGTCACCCAAGTCATAGACTGTTCTCTCTGCTATCGCACAGCAACAGGTACCGAAGCATCAAGTCTAGGACCAAAAGACACCTTAACAGCTTCTACCCCCAACCCATAAGACTGCTGAATAACTAAACTAATCAAACGGCCAACGGGACTATTTACATTGAAACCCCACACCCACCACCTTTTTGTTTTCACAGAGCTGCTATTCGCTGTTAATTATCTATGCATAGTCACTTTACAAATGACCTCGATTAACCTGGACCCCTGCACATTGACTCAGTAACCCCTGTATATAGCCTCGTTATTGTTATGTACATTTCTTGTGTTACTTTTGCATTTATTACATTTTTTAAACTTCAGTTTATTTAGTAAATATTTTTATTAACTTTATTTATTGAACTGCATTGTTGAATAAGGGCTTGTAAGTAAGCATTTCACAGTATGGGCTACACCTGTGTATTTGGTGCATGTGACAAATATAATTTGATTTGATTTGATTTGACAGTGCATGTCAGAGCAAAAACCAAGCCAAGAGGTTGAAGGAACTGTCCGTAGAGCTCCGAGACAGGATTGTGTCGAGGCACAGATCTGGGAATGGATACCAAAAAATGTCTACAGCATTGAAGGTTCCCAAGAACACAGTGGCCTCCATCATTCTTAAATGGAATAAGTTTGGAACCCCCAAGACTCTACCTAGAGCTGGCCACCGGGCCAAACTGAGCGATCAGTGGAAAAGGGTTTGGTCAGGGAAGTGACCAAGAACCTGATGGCCACTCTGACAGAGCTCCAGAGTTCCTCTGTAGAGAAGGACAACCATCTCTGCAGCACTCCAGACCTTTATGGTAGAGTGGCCAGACTAAAGCCACTCCTCGGTAAAAGGCACATGACAGCCCACTTGGAGTTTGCCAAAAAGCAGTTAAATGACTCTCAGACAATGAGAAACAAGATTATTTGGTCTGATGAAACCAAGATTGAACTCTTTGGCCTAAATGCCAAACGTCATGTCTGGAGGAAATCTGGCACTGTACCTACGGTGAAGCATGATGGTGGCAGCATCATGGTGTGGGGATGTTTTTCAGTGACAGGGAGTGGGAGACTAGTCAGGATCGAGGGAAAGATGAACAGAGCAAAGTACAGAGAGATCCTTGATGAAAACCTGCTCCAGAGCGCCCAGGACCTAAGACTGGTGCAAAGGCTCACCTTCCAACAGGACAACAACCCTAAGCACACAGCGAAGACAACACAGAAGTGGCTTTGGGACAAGTCTCTGAATGTCCTTGAGTGGCCAGCCAGACTTGAACCCAGTCGAACATCTCTGGAGAGACCTGAAAATAGCTTTACAGTGACGCTCCCCAAAACAGAGCTTGAGAGGATCTGCAGAGAAGAATGGGAGAAACTCCCCAAATACAGAAGTGCCAAGCTTGTAGTGTCATACCAAAGAAGACTCAAGGCTGTAATCGCTGCCAAAGGTGCTTCAACAAAGTACTGAGGAAAGGGTCTGAATACTTATGTACAGTACCAGTCAAAAGTTTGGACAAACCTACTCATTCAAGGTGTTTTCTTTATTTTTACTATTGTCTACATTGTCGAAGAATAGTGAAGACATCAAAACTATGAAATTACACGTGGAATCATGTAGTAACCAAAAAAGTGTTAAACAAATCTGAATATATTTTATATTTGAGATTCTTCAAAGTAGCCACCCTTTGCCTTGATGACAGCTTTGCACACTCTTGGCATTCTCTCAACCAGCTTCATGATGAATGCTTTTCCAACAGTCTTGAAGAAGTACTTACATATGCTGAGCACTTGTTAGCTACCTTTCCTTCACTCCGTGGTCCAACTTATCCCAAACTATCTCAATTGGGTTGAGGTCGGGTGATTGTGGATGCCAGGTCATCTGATGAGGCACTCCATCACTCTCATTGGTCAAATATCCCTTACACAGCCTGGAGGTGTGTTTTGGGTCATTGTCCTGTTGAAAAACAAATGATAGTCCCAATAAGCACAAACCAGATGGGATGGTGTATCGCTGTAGAATGCTATGGTAGCCATGCTGGTTAAGTGTGCCTTAAATTTAAAAAAATCAGAGTCACCAGCAAAGCACCATCACACCTCCTCCTCCATGCTTCACGGTGGGAATCACACATGCGGAGATCATCCGTTCACATACTCTGTGTCTCTCAGAGACACGCCGGTTGGAACCAAAAACCTCAAATTTGGACTCATCAAACCATCAAACGCCGGTCTAATGTCCATTGCTTGTGTTTCTTGGCCCAAGCAAGCCTCTTCTTCTTAGTGGTGTCCTTTAGTAGTGGTTTCTTTGCAGCAATTTGACCATGAAGGCCTGATTCACACAGTCTCCTCTGAACAGTTGATGTTGAGATGTGTCTGTTACTTGAACTCCATGAAGCATTTATTTGGGCTGCAATCTGAGGTGCAGTTAACTCTAATGAACATATCCTCTGCAGCAGAGGTAACTCTCCAATACCTTGACTTTGGTGTCCTTAAGCCATTTTGCCACAACTTTGGAAGTATGCTTGGAGTCATTGTCCATTTGGAAGACCCATTTGCGACCAAGCTTTACCTTCCTGACTGCTGTCTTGAGATGTTGCTTCAATATATCCACATAATTTTCCTCCTTCATGATGCCATCTATTTTGTGAAGTGCACCAGTTCCTCCTGCAGAAAAGCACCCCTACAGCATGATGCCACCCCCATGCTTCACGGTTGGGATGGTGTTCTTTTGGCTTGCAAGCCTCCCCCTTTTCCTCCAAACATAACGATGGTCATTATGGCCAAACAGTTCTATTTTTGTTTCATCAGACCAGAAAATACGATCTTTGTCCCCATGTGCAGTTGCAAACCATAGTCTGGCTTTTTTTATGGCAGTTTTGGAGCAGTGGCTTCTTCCTTGTTGAGCCGCCTTTCAGGTTATGTCGATATAGGACTCGTTTTTAGAGATAATTTTGTACCTGTTTCCTCCAGCATCTTCACAAGGTCCTTTGCTGTTGTTTTGGGATTGATTTGCACTTTTCGCACCAAAGTACGTTCATCTCTAGGAGACAGAACACGTCTCCTTCCTGAGCTGTATGACGGCTGTGTGGTCCCATGGTGTTTATAGTTGCGTACTATTGTTTGTACAGATGAACGTGGTATCTTCAGGCATTTGGAAATTGCTCCCAAGGATGAACCAGACTTGTGGAGGTCTACAATTTTTTTCGGAGGTCTTGAATGATTTATTTTTTATTTTCCCATGATGTCAAGCAAAGAGGCACTGAGTTTGAAGGTAGGCATTGAAATACATCCACAGATACACCTCCAATTGACTAAAATGATGTAAATTAGCCTATCAGAAGCTTCTAAAGCCATGACATCATTTTCTGGAATTTTACAAGCTGTTTAAAGGCACAGTCCACTTAGTGTATGTAAACTTCTGACCCATTGGAATTGTGATACAGTGAATTATAAGTGAAATAATCTGTCTGTAAACAGTTGTTGGAAAAATGACTTGTGTCAGGTACAAAGCAGATGTCCTAACCAACTTGCCAAAACTATAGTTTGTTAACAAGACATTTGTCGAGTGGTTGAAAAACGAGTTTTAATGACTCCAACCTAAGTGTATATAAACTTCCGACTTCAACTGTACAGGGGGTAACGGTACATAGTCAATGTGCGGAGGCATCGGTTAGTTGAGGTAATATGTACATGAAGGTAGAGTTATTAAAGTGACTATGCATAGATGATAACAACAGAGAGTAGCAGCAGTGTAAAAGAGGGGGAGAGGGGCAATGCAAATAGTCTGAGTAGGCATTTGATTAGCTGTTCAGCAGTCTTATGGCTTGGGGGTAGAAACTGTTTAGAAGCCTCTAGGTCCTAGACTTGGCGCTCTGGTACAGCTTGCCATGCGGTAGCAGAGAGAACAGTCTATGACTAGGGTGGCTGGAGTCTGTGACAACTTTTAGGGCCTTCCTCTGACACCAACTGGAAAAGAGGTCCTGGATGGCAGGAAACTTGGCCCCGTTCGCATTACCCTCTGTAGTGCCTTGCGGTTAGAGGCCGAGCAGTTGCCATACCAGGCAGTGATGCAACCATGCTCTCGATGGTGCAGCTGTAGAACCTTTTGAGGATCTGAGGACCCATGCCAAATCTCCTGAGGGGGAATAGGTTTTCTTCTGCCCTCTTAGTAAAAGTTAGCTTGTGGAAAAGCATAGTGCATAAGGGAAGTACCAAAACCTCTTGATATAGTGGAGGCGCATGCAAGCAGATGTGGAAATGTGGCTAGGATGGATGAAATTAGATAGTACAACCTGCAAAAGAGCCAATGTAAACCATGAAAAAAATGCACAACCCTCCCATGTTCTTGTACTTCCGGCACCGACAGAGATGGCCGCCTCGCTTCGCGTTCCTAGGAAGCTATGCAGTATTTAGTTTTTTTATGTGTTATTTCTTACATTGTTACCTCAGGTAATCTTAGGTTTTATTACATACAGTCGGGAGGAACAAGTGAGCAACGTCAACTCACTAACATTACAACCAGGAATACGACTTTCCCGAAGCGGATCCTCTGTTTGGCCTACCACCCAGGACAATGGATCGGATCCCAGCCAGCAACCCAAAACAACGACGCCGTAGAAGAAGGGGCAGACGGAGCAGTCTTCTGCTCAGGCTCCGTAGACGGGCACATCGCACATCGCTCCCGAGCATACTACTCACCAATGTTCAGTCTCTTGACAACAAGGTTGACGAAATCCGAGCAAGGGTAGCATTCCAGAGAGACATCCGAGACTGTAACGTTCTTTGTTTCACGGAAACATGGCTCACTCGAGACAAGTTATCTGAGTCAGTACAGCCACCTGGTTTCTTCACGCATCGCGCCGACAGAAACAAGCATCTCACTGGTAAGAAGAAGGGCGGAGGTGTATGCCTTATGATTAACGAGACGTGGTGTGATCATAACAACATACAGGAAATCAAGTCCTTTTGTTCACCTGACTTCCTCACAATCAAATGCCGACCGCATTATCTACCAAGAGAATTCTCTTCGATCATAATCACAGTCGTGTATATTCCCCCCCAAGCAGACACATTGACGGCCCTGAAAGAACTTCATTGGACTCTATGTAAACTGGAAACCACATCCTGAGGCTGCATTTATTGTAGCTGGGGATTTTAACAAGGCTAATCTGAAAACAAGGCTCCCCAAATTCTATCAGCATATCGATTGTGCTACCAAGGCTGGAAAAACCCTAGACCCCTGTTATTCTAACTTCCGCGACGCGTATAAGGCCCTCCCCCGCCCTCCCTTCGGAAAAGCTGACCACGACTCCATTTTGTTGCTCCCAGCCAGACAGAAACTAAAACAGGAAGCTCCCGGACCAACGCTGGTCCGACCAATCGGATTCCACGCTTCAAGATTGCTTCGATCACGTGGACTGGGATATGTTCCGCATTGCGGCAAACAACAGCATTGATGAATACGCTGATTCGGTGTGCAAGTTTATTAACAAGTGCATCGGTGATGTTGTACCCACAGCGTCTATTAAAACATTCTCCAACCAGAAACCGTGGATTGATGGCAGCATTCGCGCAAAACTGAACGTGCGAACCGCTGCTTTTAATCAGGACAAGGTGACCGGAAACATGACCGAATACAAACAGTGTAGCTATCCCTCCGCAAGGCAATCAGACAAGCTAGGCGTCAGTACAGAGACAAAGTGGAGTTGCAATTCAACGGCTCAGACACGAGGCAGGTATGTGGCAGGGTCTACAGTCAATCACGGACTATAAAAGAAAAACAAGCCCCGTCGCGGATCACGATGCCTTGCTCCCAGACAGACTTTTTTGCTCGCTTTGAGGACAATACAGTGCCACTGACACGGCCCGCTACCAAAACCTGTGGGCTCTACTTCACTGTAGCCAACGTGAGTAAAACATTTAAACGTGTTAACCCTCGCAAGGCTGCAGGCCCAGACGGCATCCCCGGCCGCGTCCTCAGAGCATGCGCAGACCAGCTTGCTGGTGTGTTTACAGACATATTCAATCAATCCTCATCCCAGTCTGCTGTTCCCACATGCTTCAAAAGGGCCACCATTGTTCCTGTTCCCAAGAAAGCTAAGGTAACTGAGCTAAATGACTACCGCCCTGTAGCACTCACTTCCGTCATCATGAAGTGCTTTGAGAGACTAGTTAAGGACCATATCACCTCCACCCTACCTGACACCCTAGACCCACTCCAATTTGCTTACCACCCCAATAGGTTCACAGACAATGCAATCGCCATCACACTGCACACTGCCTTAACCCATCTGGACAAGAGGAATACCTATGTAAGAATGCTGTTCATCGATTACAGCTCAGCATTTAACACCATAGTAACCTCCAAACTCATCATTAAGCTCGAGAACTTGGGTCTTGACCCCGCCCTGTGCAGCTGGGTCCTGGACTTCCTGCCGGGCCGCCCCAGGTGGTCAGGGTAGGTAACAACATCTCCAGCCCGCTGATCCTCAACACTGAGTCCCCACAAGGGTGCGTTCTCAGCCCTCTCCTGTACTCCCTGTTCACCCATGACTGCGTGGCCATGCATGCCTCCAACTCAATCATCAAGTTTGCAGACGACACTACAGTGGTAGGCTTGATTACCAACAACGACGAGACGGCCTACAGGGAGGAGGTGAGGGCCCTCGGAGTGTGGTGTCAGGAAAATAACCTCACACTCAATGTCAACAAGACAAAGGAGATGATCATGGGCTTCAGGAAACAGCAGAGGGAGCAGCCCCCTATCTACATTGACGGGGCAGTAGTGGAGAGGGTGGACAGTTTTAAGTTCCTCGGTGTACACATCACGGACAAACCACAGGTGGCTGAAGAAATTCGGCTTATCACCAAAAACACTCTTTTACACATGCACAATCGAGAGCATCCTGTCGGGCTGTATCACCGCCTGGTACGGCAGCTGCTCCTCCCATAACCGGAAGGCTCTCCAGAGGGTAGTGAGTTCTGCACAACGCATCACCGGGTGCAAACTACCTGCCCTCCAGGACACCTACACCACCCGATGTCACAGGAAGGCCAAAAAGATCATCAAGGACAACAACCATCCGAGCCAATGCCTTTTCACCCCTCTAACATCCAGAAGGCGAGGTCAGTACAGGTGCATCAAAGCGGGGACCGAGAGACTGAAAAACAGCTTCTATCTCAAGGCCATCAGACTGTTAAACAGCCATCACTAACATTGTGTGGCTGCTGCCAACATACTGACTCAACTCCAGCCACTTTAATAATGGAAAAATGGATGTAATCAATTTATCACTAGTCACTTTATATTATGTAATGTTTTCTTACCCTACATTACTCATCTCATATGTGTATATACTGTATGCTATACCATCTACTGCATCTTGCCATCTTGATGTAATTAAATGTATCACTAGCCACTTTAAACAATGCCGCTTTATGTTTTCATACCCTTCATTACTCATCTCATATGTATATACTGTACTCTATACCATCTACTTCATCTTGCCTATGCCGTTCGGCCATCACTCATTTATATATTTTTATGTACATATTCGTATTCATTCCTTTACACTTGTGTGTATAAGGTAGTTGTTGTGAAATTGTTAGGTTATATTACTTGTTAGATATTACTGCATGGTCGGAACTAGAAGCACAAGCATTTCGCTACACTTGCATTAACACCTGCTAACCATGTGTATGTGACAAATACATTTGATTTGGCCAATTAGATTTTTTTTAAACACAACCCTCCCGTTTTGGAGGTTTGAACTGTTCCTTAAGGCTGTCAAATCCACCAGCAGCTCGTGGCATTATATCTAAAGCAGACATATCCATTGGCTGCACAGTCGCATTAACATATAAATCCCATGCAGCCTTGTTTACAAATTCGAACAATGGAATGTAACCTACACCTCGATTAGAATTATAGAAATTCTCATTTCGTTTAATGATTTTTCATTTTGAGCGTAATTATTTCTATATAGCCTACACTTTCTCGTTCTGAACTTCTAACGCCAGTGGGGCGGGTGTGGCTTCGTGACAGTGCACAAGAGGCTGCTCACCAATTTGACAGCTCCCAACCCAGTTCCACCTCCAACACTGCCTAAACATCAGCTATAATGCGGGTGTCAGCTATCGCTTGTTAACGCATGATCTGATTGAACCTAGGCCTTCGTTTAGGAGATACCCTGGTGAGCTTTCCCCTTGTCTTACAGTGTAAGTCACTTTGGGTTTAATAACCTGTACAACTCTTCACTAAACACCCTTCGTCTAAATAGCAGGGCGCTCTGCTATACGCAGCTGAATTTCCCCAACTCTTGTTTGGTTCCCCTGCATATCACATATGGTCTAAGAACAACTCATATGAATTTGTTATTTTCCAAGTTATTTTCCAAGATTCAAATCAGTCTCTTGAATACAAATATCTTGCTAGCTATAATTACATTTCCCCTTCAACTGTGGCTGTTGTGTCAACAACCTTGGGCTTTTCTGTTCCTATTGTGTCATACAATGGATGTTTTTCCCCTCGCTACCACCCCAAACCCACTCAAATGTGAGGCCTTCAATTAAATGTTGAAATCGCCAATCTGTCTAGTCTACTACCTATGGACATTATTTAGAGGGACATTGAACTATGTTCAGTTATTTGGAGCACAAAGGCACATTTCAAACGATGCCGTTGTAGCCATTATATTCATATACCATAATTTCAAAACACTATGAACAGGACATATATTGTTTTGTGGAACTCAATTATAAGACATCGAAAATTATCTTATGGGCCTATGTCCATCATTCTAAATGTGGCAACTGTTTGTGGTCATATGGCGCCATCTGTCAGTAAAAAGTAACATTAGGCATGTTTTATTTTATTTTACTAGGCAAGCCAGTTAAGAACAAATTCTTATTTACAATGACCGCCTACCGCGGACGACGCTAGGCCAATTGTGCGCCGCCTTATGGGACTCCCAATCACACCCGGATGTGATACAGCCTGGATTGAAACCAGAAACCAGTGACTGTAGTGACACCTCTTGCGCTTAGACAGCTGCGCCACTCGTAAACCCTTTTAAACCAATCCTCTTCCGCTTCTCTACTAATAACCAATTGTACAGAATTATCTTTCAGATATTTTTTATAAAAAAGAAAGCAGTGAACAAACAACGTAATTATTCAGCGATTTCACATTGCCATTCATTACACAGGTACTGAGTACTACTGTAGAGTTACATGAAGCATGCTGATTCCTGACTTTCTAGTTACTAAGTCCATCTCAGCAATGACCATTTAAACCAAGGATTACTAGCAGGCATATCCTTGTTTACTCCTCGTTATTTCCTCACCTCTCTCACAGTGCATTAAGTAGAGGATCCAAGGTCTCTCCTGTAATCAGCTTTGAGAGGAATTTAGGGAAAAAAAGACAAGGACTTCACTGCTAGCAACATTTAGACAGTCTTTTTTCCTGCAGCAGCATCAATGCAAAAGGCATACAATTGAACCATTCCCAAATGTCCACTTTTATTAAAAGTCATAAAAGATGACAACAAACACAAACAATAGAACAGTTTAGTAGCTCTTGGTGGTCTCGTATGATTCGGGGAAGGGGACAGACATGTGGCCAGAGCCCATGACCAGGGGCAGGATCCCAGCGTTGGGCACCACATTCCAGGACAGAGTCAGGGTAATGTTTTTGTTCGCCCTGGTGGAGAGATCATCACACAAAGGCCTTAAACATCGTAGAGCATTCCTACAGAATTTCCCTTCAAAAGACTGCGAGACAAGCGGGAGAGGTGCCAAAAGCTGTCCTATACTGCCCTCTGCTGCATACAAAGGGTGTTCCATAACTATTCAACATGTAGGCCTAAATGCAAAACAAATACTTGTTTCTCTATGTAAAATCAGATGAAATTGTATTTGTCAGAGTTTATAGCAGGTTTAAAAGGTGTCGCAAAATGATTGTGGATGTGCCTTTTATACCTGCTGTAAACTGTGTGTGACAAACTATTTGATTCAATAAAATGACATCAAGTCAGATTCCACACCAATGCTATATCAAAAACATGATTCGTTATCGCTAGGTTACTGGCAGCAGAATAAAAGTGAGAGGGTGAACAGAGGGCGCTTACCGAAGACCGTTTCCGTCATCGAAGAAGAAGTACTTGGACTTCATGTCTCTGAGGTTGAGCTTGGTGCTCTCTCCTCTCAGCACGATCTTATCCCACAGAACCACCTGGTTCAGGGCCTGGAAGAAAGCACAACACGTCGCAGTTAAATATCCCTAGTTGGCAGCTATTTTACCATGCACTCCACCTTCCTAGGTGTCCTGATCCCAGATCTGTATCTAATCTAAATGTATTTGTCACATGAGCAGAATACAACAGGTGTATTCACTGTGAAATGCTTACTTACGAGCCCTTTCCCAACAACGCAGCGTAAAAAGCAAGAAATATTTACTAAAAATAAACACGGAAATAGTAACAATTAAATAACAACGAGACTATATACACAAGGAGTCCCGGTACTGAGTCAATGTGCAGGGATACGAGGTAGTTGAGGTAATATGTACATGTAGGTAGGGGTAAAAGTGACAAGGCAATCAGGTTAGATAATGAACAGAGAAGCAGCAGCGTTTGTGAAAGTGTGTCTGTGGCGTCAATATGCATGTGTGTGTGTGTGTGTGTGTGTGTGTGGGTAGAGTTCAGTAAGTGTGCATAGAGCCGGTGCAAGAGTCAGTGCAAAAAATATATTAAAAAAAAAGGGTGTCAATGCAAATAGTCCAGGTAGTCATTTGATTAACTGTCTTATGGCCCGCTGGTGGTGCGGTAGCAGAGAGAACAGTCTATGACCAGGGTGGCGGGAGTCTTCCTTCCTCTGACACCACCTGGTATAAAAGTCCTTGATGGCAGGGAGCTCGGCTCCAGTGATGTACTGGGCCGTACGCACTACCCATGTAGCGCCTTATGGTGGGTTGTCAAGCAATTGCATTCCAAATGGTGATGTAGCCAGTCAAGATGCTCTCAATGGTGCAGCTGTAGAACTTTTTTAGGATGTGAGGAACCATGCCAAATCTTTTCAGCCCCCTGAGGGGGAAGAGGCGTTGACGTGCTGTCTTCACGACTGTGTCCAATTCCTATAGTCATAGTTTACATTGAACTATACAGCACAGACAGACCTGAGACCAACCCAGGCTACTTCTTAGGATACACTATTTATAAAATCTCACCCATCAAACCATATTGCCTTCTTGGTTCCCACCAATTAAATGTGTGTGATCTGTAGAAGAACCAATGTGTCAACAGCGTGTGGCAACCATCCTACCCATGCCAATAGGAGGAACGTGTGATACTGATCATTGATACATCATAAAGGAAAGAGGTCAGTTCTTACATTGCTCCTGGTGGTGTAGAAGTATGACTATTTTTCTGCATTTCTATATATAGGGTAATCTACCTATAGAAGGTCATCCCTTCAAAGCAAGCCAAGAGGAACGTATGATAATTGATAGCTCAACAGGAAAGAGAACAGGTCTGGGTTGTGTTCATCACGGCGATTCTGCAAAACATTTCGCAACAGAAAACGTTTAGTCGAAAAGGAAAACAATTTGCAACGAAAACAAGAGTTCTATTAGATAAATTCAGGTAGGTACCTCCCCGATTATTTCTTAAATGGTCAACCGTTCCCGTTGCAAGACGTAATGTATGCACCCGTTGTAAGACACTTACGTTGCTCTTGGTGGTGTACTCGGCAGACAAGTAGAGGAAGAGCTGCTTGACGTTCCAGTCAAATATGGGCTTTATGTCAGCAGAGAGGTCAAAGGTGATGAACCCCAGGTCACTTCTTTCCCTGGGTCCTGTGAAGTCATCCACGTTTTTCCTGTCAAATGGTAAAGGCCGAGTTAGTTGTGTGCAGTGCATTGCATCCTAGAATTAGGCCAAGACATTCCTTTCACCACGTGGAACAGTAAGCTGTCAAAATATCTGTTTTTTTTGTCTTGGCTACACCATAGATAGTAGGCTACATTTACTTTATGGTTTCTGGCTGTGTGAAGATAGCTACATGTCAAAAGTAAGGTCGGAAACATTCCATCTGCTGGCAGCTCGTTTACAGTTTGACAAAATATACCGCGCTGACGTGCTGTTCAACTATTGGATACAATGTTGCAAGCAGCAGCTGGCATCCGGTCTGGCTGGCAGGCTACGTTGTAGCCAAAGACAAAAACAACGGTTGTTCATTGCTCAGGCAGTTTAATACACTGGTGTCTGTTAGATTGCCTGGCGTCAATATTGCCATATGGATTCAATGATCACCTCGAGATGGAATTAGTTAGCACCATTGCAAAGACTCATACACCGATCTAGCTATGTAGCCAACCTATACCTATGTATACGAATAAAAATGTGATCTATCTAAACCAAAGCAATGCATGTTCAATAATAATAATAACTAGTCATCACTCACAGCATTACTCTCGAGACGTGGATATCCACCGGTACCCTGCGGTCTTTGAACGCCGTCGTGATAAAACAGCCAAACGTCAAAGCTGCCATCACGCTGAGCGAGAAGGCGAAGAGGGAATTTGCCCTCGACAACACTGTATTCATTTTGAAATACAATTATATTACAGTTTCCTACACAACGATGCGAAACACTTTTACCCGCAACAGCAGGAAGTGTAGTTTGACACAAAGAAATACGGAACTGGATGTTTTTTCCGTAATCGATGGAACATTAAAGTGAAACATTGCCCCCATGTATTATGGAGGTGAACTACAGTTCGCACAACCAGTAAGAACTTGGAATGTCATGATAGTAGACAATTGATTGGATAATATAATTTTGAAGTAAAAGTATATGAGTCAAGATAATGTTAAACCTCAAGAGAAGAAATACTCAACACATATTTTTGAACCTTTCTGAAGCATCACAACAAAATGGAACAAACCACAGGTCAACTAAGTTTTTTTGTAATCATAGGTCACAGTCAGAAAGCCCCTGGCTATAGCTGTACTGTATTCCCTGCCCTAGGGCTGCTGGCAGAGTCTAAATGGCCATAGGCCTGTATCCACAAAGCGTCTTAGAGTAGGAGTGCTGATAGTGCTGATCTAGGTTCAGTGTTGCATTTTAGATCATAATGAAGAAGAATACATGGATAGGAGTGGCCTAAGCCTAGATCTGCACTCATACTCTGAGACACTGTATGACTATGGGCCCCAGTTGTCCCACAGGCAGGCAGGCAGCGCTATAATACAGCTGCTCTCTCCAACTTATCCTATCTGGTCTGGACCCAGCTGCTGAGGGGAATTTCTGTGTCACTCTGGGCTGGCATATGACCCAGTACCAGAGTCAACACAACACAGATAGCCAGGCCCCCCATTTAAATTTCCAAAACATTAGCAGCCAGCCACCGACAGCCAGGCAAGACATAAGCAAGGCTAGACAAGCAAGGAAGCAATGACTCCAAATGTGGATAGCCAGTCTTTTGGAACAGTACACTACTCCAATGTCTACCTCTCCATATTCGCTCTGTTTTGCGTCAAGCTCTTTGTCAAGATCAGCCTGAATATTCTCACCCACTTCTATGTGGTGAAGGGGAATCGGAAGGAGGCTGCCCGCATTGCAGAAGAGTTTTATGATTTTGGACAAGGGCACAGTAAGTAGCTGTTTCTGTGAAAGGCAACAGACTATTATTCTATAGTAGAGGGTCATACACACACTTTCCACAGTAACGTGTGTGTATTAGGGTATTCCAGCTTTCTAAAAGCTCTGTGTCTGTAACATGCCAGGCCAACTGTATCCAGTCTGCCCAGGAACTACCCAGCCTATCGTTGTGGCCCGGGGACATTAGAAACACTTAGATACATTGTGTATTAAATATACTTTCTTCTTGATGTCTTTCAATGCTCTTTTCATGCTGACGTATTGGGGGAACAACCACACCTGCATTGTAACAACAGCACCTGGGATGAGGGGAAAGACCCAGAACATTTGGCATCATGACGGCATGTTGGGTTGGCATGACAGAAGTCTCTGATTCAACATTGCTTCCGCCCTTGGCGTATTCCATGCACTGCAATCATCAAGTGATCTGATTAGATGACACATGAAATGTACATTTTTGAGCGTCTGTCAAATTAATATATTCAAGCCAGAGGTTTGCTGCTGTCCGTGTTTGCACAATTGCGCGTGCCCCTTGGATGGGTGTCATACCGTGGAGCTGTGCCCTTATTAAAATGCCTCACAATTCATAGACAGTTTCTATCACAGCTGAGACTTGGCAGTTACAGGCTGCAGCCTGTTGTCATACTCCACCTAGGTTACGCACAGCGACTGTCAGCCAGGAATGTTTTGAGCTGAACAGAAGCATGTTAGAGAGAGGTTAGAGAGGCTCTAGCTTTCCATCCCCAAGTACAACTAGTTTAACTAGTCTATTATGATTTGAAAACCTATAGTAGGTCTATTCAAATATGGCTCTGGAAAGACAAAATACTTATTAACTAGGTATTAAAATTCCCCTCTAATCAAGGACTATTTCAGACCAGGGACATCAGGTATGTGAACTCTCTGGTCGATCAAGAACTGATCAATGAATTTAGTACCAAAGAAAACCTGCATTATGTTGGTCCCTGAAATATAACCTGACAATTATGACCTTATAACATGACCAATGTTATAAACAGTACATGGTTTTTGCATTTGAATATTGCAAGCAAATGATTGTTACATAAGCAACTAGGCATACTCAAAAGAGCAAATACTGTACTCAACTCAAAGGTCAAACTTTAATATTTCAAACCATGCAGAATGAATCCTTTACAAACAGAACAGTTCCTAAGCCTGAGACCAGCGGGGTGAAGGCTTTTCTGGTCTAAGCCATTTCTTAACCTCTGATAAAAATAGCAGGGTGCCACTGCCACAGCCACCACATTCTCTTCATCCCCTCAGTCGTCTCTCTCTCTTCTTCACCCTATCACAATATCTCACCACCACACCTTCTTATCGCTTTCTCTCTCTCTCTCTCTTCTTCACCCTATCACAATATCTCACCCCCACACCTTCTTATCGCTTTCTCTCTCTCTCTCTCTCTCTCTCTCTCTCTCTCTCTCTCACTCTCTCTATCCCTACCTCACTCTCTGCCTGTTCATGTTATTGTCGTGCTTGTCCTTGGCTGTGAAACGACAACAAGCCGAGCAGCCAACCAGAGAGCAGGATTTAGACTGGATCATGGTGCACAGTGCTGCGGGGACAGATAGCTGATGTAAACATGCCTGAAGTTCCACCTGCAGAGAGCTCGAGCGAACAGCAGCCAGAAAACACGCAGAGGAAAAGAACGTTAGAGAACACAGACGATTACACCGCAAAAAAGAAACAACGCTGCTGGGGTATTTTAACTAGCCAAGGTCAGTAGCGTTTTACGCACACACAATTGCGTATTTGCGCACTGGGTGAGTGCGCCTCGGACTGTCACTGTGCAATGTTATTATAAGACACCTGTGCTGTTCGTGTCAAGTTTATTAGAGATAGACAGAGGGGTTGACATGGAAATGTTTCGTGATCACCTGTTCTGGAACATTCTCATAGGCATCCAGCCTATTTGGGACTGTGCTATAGCATGTGAAACGAAGCTCTATGATATAAGAATATCATGACATAATCAAACAAACGCCTTGGACACATCTGGTCAAATGGGTCCCTAGAGCAGTCCAGTGCTTATCCTATTGATGTGGATACAGATCCATATATCTTACATCATAACACGAATGCATGTTTTATTTATTTAACACATTATTATAGTGTATTATTATTTGTAGTAGTATTACTAGGCCTATGTGTAGTAGGCCTTGGGGTATGTGTCTATTAATGACTGGCCTACAACAGCTGAAGTTACCATGTGCTCTCATGACTCTTTCACACAAGACAATAAGAGTATGACCTTTGAACTGGACTAAGCAGCAGCTTCAGTCAATTAAACCTGATTATATCTCTTTAAAGGTTGTATCCAATCTAAACAGTAGCTGGGTCACATTAGGGTTGTAACTGGGTGATTACTAATTGACTTTGGCCTTTGACATTCAAATGTTCTAAATGCAGTAGTTTGTTATTTAAGCAGAAGAAATCAACAGAAATACAAATTGCAGATATGACAGCCCTTTCTGCTTCCTGTGTTCTGGCTCAGTGTGGCAAAAGCAAAGTCACATGTTCAGTGCACTGTTGCAATATTCATGAGAGCCACCATTTTACCCTGCTAGAATAGAGACACCCTGTGCTGTCCGAATGAGAATAATGGGCTTCAGCCGCACCAGGCAACCAGCTACAGAGGATCACCACCGTGGGAAAGGTTGGCTGGTTTCCTGGAGAATGGATAGAAAATAGAGAGAGGTGGGATTCCAGGTCACTGTTGCTGTTGTGACTGGAATTAACTACTTACTGTGGTTCTGACATGTGCTTCATAAGAACAGCTTCCAAACTCTACTTATCTCTGCCGCAGTGGTGGTCCCCATTGCCACAATGTTATGTTATGTATACCTTGATAGAGGAATCTCTGTTATTGTCCTTTCCCCCCCAAAAAATATATCAAAATGAATGTCATTTTTGGTCTATATATTAAAAAGGAATTCAGAATTTGCAACAACAAAAAATAAATATACAGTATTTTAGTTGTCCTATTCATCATGAAAGATAGTAGCAACAAAAGGCCATTTCAATGTACTACATGAGCTTGTCAGGTGATGCAGATGCCCTTCCAAAGATGGCCGGCACAGTCACAGCTCTGCCTGTGTGAATCCATGGAGTGACAACAAGACCCCTTCAGTACAATAACAGTACAGTATGTGACAGGCGCCCTCTTCTCCAACAGGCAGGAATGTCATATACCTATCAATGGCTAGATGTTCCGTGGGGAGACGGAGACATGGGTATGTAGTATTGAATATTGCTGTGTGATGTTTATGTGGAGCTCTTGCTGACATTTATTTATACTCAAGGCTCCCTCATAAAAGAGACTCATATCTCAATAGGATTTCACCTGAATAAAGGACTAATAAAATATAAAAAACACCTAAATGTTGTTCTCTGACGTGGATGGCAGTGTTGTTGGGTGTGTAGGGAGAGACTGAGCTCTGCTCTGCCAGTTGAACAAGGCTATGCCTGCCAGTTGAACAAGGCTATGCCTGCCAGTTGTACAAGGCTGTGCCTGCCAGATGGCCTGCCCGGTTGAGCTACAGCTATATATAGCTCCATCCACACAGTGAGAGAGTGAAAACCTATCCAGCGCTCTGTTATATGCTCCGTGATATTAGTGACAGCTGTGACAACTGGGTTTCAGTTTTCTGAACATATAAACATGGATAGTGGACTGGTACTACTGGCTTTTGGGAAGTAATTCTAGATTAGGATTACGGTAAGGATGGAATAATAAGGATACTGACAGAGAGTGAAGGCTATGATGAATGCTGTCAATGTATCAGACTTGAATGGTAATGTGCTGGTTATATATATATATATACATATATATACAGTGGGGAGAACAAGTATTTGAAACTGCCGATTTTGCAGGTTTTCCTGCTTACAAAGCATGTAGAGGTCTATAATTTTTATCATAGGTACACTTCACCTGTGAGAGACGGAATCTATAACAAAATTCCAGAAAATCACATTGTATGATTTTTAAGTAATTAATTAGCATTTTATTGCATGACATAATTATTTGATACATCAGAAAAGCATAACTTAATATTTGGTACAGAAACCTTTGCTTGCAATTACAGAGATCATACGTTTCCTGTAGTTCTTGACCAGTTTTGCACACACTGCAACAGTGATTTTGGCCCACTCCTCCATACAGACCTTCTCCAGATCCTTTGGGGCTGTCGCTGGGCAATACGGACTTTCAGCTCCCTCAAAAGATTTTCTATTGGGTTCAGGTCTGGAGACTGGCTAGGCCTCTCCAGGACCTTGAGATGCTTCTTACGGAGCCACTCCTTAGTTGCCCTGGCTGTGTGTTTCGGGTCGTTGTCATGCTGGAAGACCCAGCCACGACCCATCTTCAATGCTCTTACTGAGGGAAGGAGGTTGCTGGCCAAGATCTCGCGATACATGGCCCCATCCATCCTCCCCTCAATACGGTGCAGTCGTCCTGTCCCCTTTGCAGAAAAGCATCCCCAAAGAATGATGTTTCCACCTCCATGCTTCACGGTTGGGATGGTGTTCTTGGGGTTGTACTCATCCTTCTTCTTCCTCCAAACACAGCGAGTGGAGTTTAGACCAAAAAGCTCTATTTTTGTCTCATCAGACCACATGACCATCTCCCATTCCTCCTCTGGATCATCCAGATGGTCATTGGCAAACTTCAGACAGGCCTGGACATGCGCTGGCCTAAGCAGGGGGACCTTGCGTGCGCTGCAGGATTTGAATCCATGACGGCGTAGTGTGTTACTAATGGTTTTCTTTGAGACTGTGGTCCCAGCTCTCTTCAGGTCATTGACCAGGTCCTGCCGTGTAGTTCTGGGCTGATCCCTCACCTTCCTCATGATCATTGATGCCACAGGAGGTGAGATCTTGCATGGAGCCCCAGACCGAGGGTGATTAACCGTCATCTTGAACTTCTTCCATTTCTTATAATTGCGCCAACAGTTGTTGCCTTCTCACCAAGCTGCTTGCCTATTGTCCTGTAGCCCATCCCAGCCTTGTGCAGGTCTACAATTGTATCCCTGATGTCCTTACACAGCTCTCTGGTCTTGGCCATTGTGGAGAGGTTGGAGTCTGTTTGATTGAGTGTGTGGACAGGTGTCTTTTATACAGGTAACGAGTTCAAACAGGTGCAGTTAATGCAGGTAATGAGTGGAGAACAGGAGGGCTTCTTAAATAAAAACTAACAGGTCTGTGAGAGCCGGAATTCTTACTAGTTGGTAGGTGATCAAATACTTATGTCATGCAATAAAATGCAAATTAATTACTTAAAAATCATACAATGTGATTTTCTGGATTTTTGTTTTAGATTCCGTCTCTCACAGTTGAAGTGTACCTATGATAAAAATTACAGACCTCTACATGCTTTGTAAGTAGGAAAACCTGCAAAATCAGCAGTGTATCAAATACTTGTTCTCCCCACTGTATATATAACCAGCACATTACCATTCAAGTCTGATATATATATTTGTGGATGTGACCAATAAGAGCTTGTGTGATAGTGAAGCGCTATCACTGTAAACGTATGACTGTAATGTGTGTTGGTTTGGAGATGCTCAGTGTTTTGTCTGTCCCTCTCCCAGGGTCATGGGCGGACCGGTCCCCTCTCCACGAGGCAGCTTGTCAGGGCCGTCTCCTGGCCCTCAGGACCCTACTCTCACAGGTGAGTCACACACAGAGGGGCGGGGCACTACAACGCAAAGCGAACCCTAACCTTAACTCTTATCCTAAACCTAAACTCAACCCTAACTCTAGACATAACCTTAACCCTCAGTCTACACTATCTAGAAACTAAAAAGGGTTCTTTGCCTGTTCACATAGGAGAACTCTTTGAAAAAAAACCTTTTGGTTCCAGGTAGAACCTTTTACACAAAGGATTCTACATGGAACCCTAAAGAGTTCTACCTCTCTCTCTACCTCTACCTTCTGTCCTATGCAGACAGCCGAAGAACCCTTTTGGAACCCTTTTTTCTAAAGAGTGTAACCCGTATTGGAAACCTAACCGTAACCTTAGCAAGCAGCTGCTTCTCAACAGACAGTGTGTTGATAGTATGACCATCTGTAGAGCATTTACACAAAATAAAGTGTAGGGAAAGTGAGACCTATATAACGAATGCAAACATTTCTTGTTGTCATCCCAGGGTTACAACGCAAACATCCCTACCATAGACCATGTGACGCCGTTGCATGAGGCTTGTCTGTCAGACCACGCGTCATGTGCCAAGGCGCTTATTGCAGCTGGTGCCAATGTAAGTCATGACCAAACGGACGCACACACAAACACATAACGCTCCACGTCAGAACGAGACGTCATTATGATGTGGCAGCAACTCCTCTTTTTACATTCCGATTGACTCGCCTTTGTTGTAACTTATAGATACTCGTGGTTTTCTGACAATGCTCCATCTATCTGATCAGGTAAATGCCACCACCATTGATGGGGTGACGCCGCTGTTCAATGCCTGCTCAGCGGGCAGTGCCACCTGTACAGAGGTACTGCTGGAAAACGGTGCCAAGCCCCAGTCAGAGATGTGCCAGCCCTCGCCCATACACGAAGCCTCCAGCAAAGGTACTTGTAGGAGGACTGCCATTGCAGGATATGTGTGTCATACTGTCACTTTACTGTGTGGTTTTGAAATACTCTGGCTGTAATTTTAGTATGTTTCCCCCCTCTATTCTAAGATGAGAGTACTGAATGCGTTTCTGAATGAGAGTATCCTGGTAACACAGGGCGTATTGTGTGTAGGCAGAATTGCTTGTCTGGAGGCACTGATCACATGGGGAGCAGACGTGGACTATGATATTCCTCACCTAGGAACCCCCCTGTACATCGCCTGCATCTCCTCAGGACTCCAGTGCACACAGAAACTCCTCGATGGAGGTCAGTAACTAACCAGACACTTTGGTCCTAACTTCACATGATCTCTCCCATTGACGTCAATGCATTTTTGTATTTTATTTTTATAATTCATACGTTTGTCTTTTTTTTTCTTCTGTATTCTGCATTTACTAAGGAAAGGTATGTCACAGGACATTGTTTTACCTGATGCAGTACTCACAAACATGGAGCATGTTCAGGAGGGAGAATTTTTTTGAAACTGAGTGAAACGGGAAGGAACAACACAAACGTGTCCAATCAGAGCACAAATGAATGTTTTCTGTTGCAAACCATTTTGCTACAGTGTGACCTACTGAACTTAACCAGTGGTGTCTGGTTTACTCCAAAGGGGCCAATGTGCAGAAGGGCAGGTTCCTGGAGAGCCCGCTCCATGCAGCAGCTCAGAAGGACTGTCCTGAGATCATCAATGTGTTGTTAGAGTTTGGAGCGAACATTAACGCTAAAAACCTAGAGCTGAAGAGACCGGTGGAGTCAGCCCCACCTAACAGCTCAGCAGAGGAGACGTTACTGCTGTATGAAGGTAAGATTATTCTCAGTTCACATGGGATTATTAGCCTGATTCCAGATCAGTTTGCACTGTATAGCTAACTCATGCCAAACTTGTGGTCTGATCAGAAACCGATACGATAAGTTTTCTGATACTATTTCTGATCTGGGACCAGGTTAGGAAATATCTCCATTCAGCTGGTGGGAATAAGTCAGAATCCCTTGTAAAACATTGTTATTTGTTTTTCTCTGGGGCGGCAGGGTAGCCTAGTGGTTAGAGCGTTGGACTAGTAACCGGAAGGTTGTGAGTTCAAACCCCCGAGCTGACAAGGTACAAATCTGTCGTTCTGCCCCTGAACAGGCAGTTAACCCACTGTTCCCAGGCCGTCATTGAAAATAAGAATTTGTTCTTAACTGACTTGCCTGGTTAAATAAAGGTAAAATTAAAAAAAAAATTAAAATTTGCTTTATACAAGTGGATGATATTGAGGCTGTCTTGGATTAATCAGATAATATCTTGATCTCTTGCTCTCTCCCTCTGTTTCTCTCTCTCTCTCTGCAGCAACACCTCAGCCACTATATCAGCTGTGTCGTCTCAGTGTCAGAGATTATATGGGCCGATCTCGACTACACCTCATCCCTCAGCTACACCTCCCCAACCTTCTCAAACGCTTCCTCCAGTACAGATAGAACAGATCAACGCCCTCTCTCTCTCTGTCTGTTGCTCTCTCCCTTCTCTTTCTGTCTTTCGAAATGAGAGCATCGTCATAATAGAGGATATTCTTTATCCCATCCTCTCTTTTGTTTTCTCTCTGTTTCTCGCTCCATCCATTTCATCATCAAATGAATTCATTATTACTCAATGAACCTCATTTAAAAAAAATATTTTTTAAACAGAATGTCAAATGCACAGAAACCCTCCCATTCACTGACATCTGTTTTCACTGTTTCTCTGAGGCACCTACGTACAAGGTCATGTAAATATGTATATTCTGTTACATTGACCAAAACATGAGTTTGAATGTTCAAAAGAACTAAATATTAACACTGTATAATACTGTGTTATCAGTTCAAATGACACCCCCATTGCAGTGAACGTTGTGATCCCAACTTGTCAGAAAGTTGCCTGTAAAGATGTGTACTGGTGTAAATCATGTTTTTCTGCACAAATACTATCGAAGTCAAGTTGATCACCTTGCATGTCACTTTGGTTTTGTGTCCAATATTCCTGTCCACGCCATACGTTTAACTGCCTAATATTCATTGACCCAAATAATGAAAGGGGCCATTGCATGTTTAATGTAATGTATAACATAATGTACTTTAATGTACACAATTCATGTTCTGTCATCTTGTTTGAATGAGCTGCCTTTATGCTATCAATGATGCAAACAAGATACCATTATGTACCTTAATGTACGGTGTTATCTTGTTTGCATCATTGGTAGCATATATTTTTTATTAATATATTTTATTTGACCCTTATTTGACCTGGTAAGTTGAGTGAGAACACATTCTCATTTACAGCAATGACCTGGGGAATAGTTATAGGGGAGAGGAGGGGGGATGAATGAGCCAATTGAAAGCTGGGGATGATTAGGTGGCCGTGATGGTATGAGGGACAGATTGGGAATCTAGCCAGGACACCGGGGTTAACACCCCTACCCTTATGATAAGTGCCATGGGATCTTTAGTGACCACAGACCACACCCATTTAACGTCTTCTCCAAACGACGGATATATGCAGCTCATTCATTACACATTGACATGTGTACATTAAAGATTCATTGACTCTGGAAAAAGTAAAAAATATTCAAAATTGTACCCATGATACTCTGTGTCTGTCCTATATGAGGCTTTTATGATGTGAATAATATTGTATTTCAATTATTGTCTTATAACATTAGCCAACTAATATATATATATTATATATATATATATTAACGTGACCTGTATATGTATAACTCACTGAAAAATGAATAGTATTTTGCCAAAACTCATTTCACATACCTCTCACCTGTTTCACTCTAATAAATAAGAATTTTATTCCATGATGTGGTTGTCTTGGAGATTATACTTCTGGCATTTTTCAGCTGTGGTTTAGTTCAGTTGTTTTTTTTGTTGGTAGACTTTTTCGTTTTTTTTCTACAATACTAGATGGTGCTCTGGAGCAGGACCAATTTTCCCAATGGATTTAGAATATCCTTCACCTTTTCCATGAATCAAAACTATATCCTGCTTACAAACTTGACATGTTTACATTGGTATCGTCTTTATGTTACAAAACTAACATTTTGATATTTTCATGAACACATTTTATAAACTGCAATGGCAGTACAAACAAACTGTACATATGTCTAAGTAAAACAATCAATAAATAAACACATAGATAAATAAATAAAAACAAACGCATTTGAAGATAATTGAAGTATAGGTGAAAAACTAATATCAATACATTAGTAAAAAAAAAATTACAGCACTTATAAATTATGTGAATTATAAATTATGTAAAGTATAAATTATGTGAATAAATGTTTGATTCATTAAGCAGAAGGAAGAAAACCTCTTCTCTTTACATTAACTGTGATCCCTACTTACCAATATACTGTATGTTGCGGTGATAAATAGTTTTCTACTTTCTTAAGGCACAACCTTCAGGTATTAAATTTTTTTAAATGATTAATTAGCCTATTTATTCAAGTCTGTGTTTCAAAAGCAAAATGATTCTCAAACATTGCCTTTTTATCACAGCTTTCGGTTTAACATATAAGCTAGCTAGTCTTAGCAGGTTGTCACCCTGTCCGCCAAATTGTGATCGTACTAATGACTTGCATACAGAAGCTTGTCATTGTTATGAAATCACTTCAAATTCTGCAGTCCGGTGATGGCTACAAATGATTATGACGAGGTAACGCTGATGAGACTCAGAGACATTCTAAAGCGTCGACCCCACCATAGAATATGAGTTTTAATTCTATGGATCCAGTATCGTAACAGCTATTACACTTGTAAGTCCCTAGCCGTGTACAGTACCAACTACCTACCCTTCTAGCTAGCAACTGTGATCCCTGAAATAGTACTGCGCAACTCAATAGGAATTATAGTCTTATGTACAATACAATAACCTATTCACAAGTTAAAATAAGTTAGGGCTAGGGTCCTTTTTTCTCAATTTCCGCCTTACTGACGTGCCCAAAGTAAACTGCCTGTTGTTCAGGCCCTGAAGCCAGGATATGCATATAATTGGTACCATTGGACAGAAGACACTTTGAAGTTTGTAGAAATGTTTAAATTATGTAGGAGACTATAACACAATAGATATGGTAGGAGAAGAGCGAAAGAAAAACCAACCAGAATTTTTCTTTTTTGAGAGCGCATGGTTTTACAATGGAAAGTATAGGGAAATAATGAAATCTAGCTCCCAGTATGCAATTCCTATGGCTTCCACAGGGTGTCAGCACTCTATGTTCAAGGTTTCAGGCTTGTTTTTTCCAAAACGAGTAAGAATCCTGAGTTTAAGTACAAGGACACACTATTGGAAATTCGTGTATGCGCGCGCAATGAAGACAAGACCGACCTGCTAATATAATTTTTCTATTGAACATACTTCTTCTGTATTAAATATTATGGTTTGATTACAATTTAGGGTATCTGAGGAGTCAATAGAAACTTATTTTGACTTGTTTTAACAAAGTTTAGTGGTAGATTTTTGGATTCCTTTCTCTGCATGTTGAACGAGTGGATTACTCAAATCGATGGTGCCAACTAAACAGATTTTTTGGGATATAAAGAAGGATTTTATCTAACAAAACGACACTACATGTTATAGCTGGGACCCTTTGGATGACAAATCAGAGGAATATTTTCAAAAGTAAGTGAATATTTAATCGCTATTTGCGAGTTAATGAAACCTGTGCCGGTGGAAAAATATTTTGAAGTTGGGCGCCGTCCTCAAACAATCGCATGGCATGCTTTCGCTGTAATGGCTACTGTAAATCAGACAGTGCAGTTAGATCAACAAGAATTTAAGCTTTCAACCGATAAGACACTTGTATGTACCTAAATGTTTAATATCCATAAGTATTATGATTATTTATTTGAGTTACGCACCCTCCAGTTTCACCGGAAGTTGTCACTAGCGGGACGCCTAGCCCAAAGAGGTTTTAAATTGACAACTTTACAGGTCCACATAATTTTTTGGGGTCCAGCAGAAGTCTTATACATTCACAGTCAAACACAGTACTGTACAGACACGATGCTGCTAAGCTGTTTTAATGCGAAAGCAATCAAGTCCTACATCAATTATTTGACTGATTGATGCTAAGCTAAATAAAAGGCTAACAGGTACGTTTCTCTGTATTTGTTTGTTTGCTTGCTTTCGATCAACTACCACTGTAAGCCTACATCATCATACGCTTTGCTCTTGTACATGTATGTGTGCGGGCTAATTTCTGTAACAAACAGAAATGATGATGCAACATTGCGCAACGTTAAACCAACAGCAATACAACACAAATATGGTATTCATCAGTCAAATGATGCTGGTGCTATGACCATGAGCACAATAAGAATCACATAGCTCGTCGACTTGTCTGTCTGTGTACTGATGTGCACGTGACGGTGTGTCTAAAACAAGACAGCAGAACTACAATGGTCTCGCTCCTACATAGAAACACTACAACCATGCGAACCCTCTTTGTCAGTGTCTAAGTACGGCAACACGTTTTCTATGAGAAGCTGTAACACTGTTGACTGGATGACTTGTGGTGCACACATTGTAAAAAAGCACATAGTGGAGAGAACTCATTTTAAGCATCCTTCCAGCTCTCTTCTTTCGTTCTGGAACGTCCATCCCTTTTCCTTGTTTCTCTCCGGAAGAGCAGATGTCGGTCCTGACGTCGACCTTTTACGGTCGTGTGACCTTGGCCTCGGAGGCTGACCAATCAAATGCTATTAGTCCTGTAGCCCATCCTCGTTGGCTAGGCTGGCTCTTAGAAGGGGTTGAGACGGACACCCGTCCCCAGAGGTGAGAAAGGGTTCACTTTGGCCCACATAAGGGCGTCGTTCAATGATATGGCCGATTTACCGTCCTCAAGGAAAAACACAGGGCCCTGTGTGAAGAAAGGAAAACCACAGCACTACTTTTATTCTTCTACCATTGACCTTATCACCATGGCCTGCAAAACAGTTGAAAGGTTGAAGTAACGTCATCTCTCTCCCCTTGAATCACCAGAGGAAGTGACTGAGACACACTTGAAGCAGAAAGGCACTTCAAATCGTCGCTGTGGATACAGCTTGAGCAGCAATTTACTGATTACCACCCACATAGTGATTACCCACCACTAGGGGACTACAAATAGTAACCACTTATGGGTTATTTATAGCATGGTCCTCTTTACAAGGGGTTAGAAAGCATGGCGGTTTCGGGACTGGGTTGCTGCTGAGCCCTTTGTTTCCCTGACCCAGATTAAGCCTAGTCTCTAACCAAATTCTATGTCCTCCAAACTGTCCCTTTGTGACCAACGTATTTTTCTGAATACACTTTGATTGATTTATTATTATTAATTGGTTGATTGCTTGAGGCTGACCTGGATCCTGAGTCCGGTAAAGCAGGAGACCTGGACGTCAGAGTGGCTGGGCAGGTTGGAGCCTGTGACATAGTCGGGCCCCTCCAGGCCCCTGAGTGGCTCCTCCTGGAGTCTGTCTAGCAGATGGGCATGCTCTGCCTTCTGGGCCTCTGACGGAGGGGTGTAAGGAGCCTCATCAGGACCCCTGGAGCTGGGTGGCATGGAGACAGAATCAAACGATTCAGACAGGTAAACACCGGTGTGTTTTAATGTCAGACTTTGAACCTCAAACTGTCTTGCTAGTCCAATACTTGGATGTGATGACTAACGTATTTGCCAGGCCAGAGTAGAGTATATCAGTGTCATGGATTGATAAGACAATTCTTCCACTCACTTGATGAGAGACTGTGTGCAGGCCATCCATGCCTCCAGCTCTACAGAGAGTTGCTCTATCTGTAAGGGAACAGACACCTCTCTCCTCTTCATCAACTGACTGGGGAGGAAGGTGAGAGGTCAGAGATAGGGCTTTTAAATTCAACGTTGAAGCATTAGGTGATGTAGGTTCAACACAGACATTTAGAAAGTGCTCCATACTGTGTTTTTTTGCATCTTACCTGGTGTACTCGTAAAGTGCAGGAACAATGCTGGAGTACTGTCTTCTGATGGCCAACAGTGCACCGATGTAGCCAGATAGGATGAGCAGCTCACTTCGTGCTCTATAACACAGAAAGAACATCCAGGGTGAGAGGGCTGAGGACCAATCTACAGCAGCAGACGTTCTTATCCAGAGTGACTTACAGGAGCAATGAGGGTTAAGTGCTTGCTCAAGGGCCCCTTGACAGATTTTTCACCTAGTCAGCTCAGGGATTCGAGCCATAAACCTTTCGGGTTACTGGCCCAACACTCTTAACCACTAGGCTACCTGCCTAGACCCAGGTGGCATTGTCTCACACATTCTGATTCCCGTTCACTTACTCAGTGAACTTGGCAAGTATGAGCCGGTCCGTTCTAATGTAACCCAGAAGGTCCAGGATAGGATGGACAGAGTCTACGGTCCAGTCGGAATCACTCAGCTGTTCTTTGACGTGGGTGATGCCAACAAGCAGGGCTGCCTCGGGTTCTGGACTCATTAGATAGTACTTGACAGCGTTGAAGATGTCTCCCTCGCTGACAGCAGACTCAGCTAACGCCTGACACTCTTCCAGACTGGGAAGACCACACTGAAACAACACCACCAATTATTAACATGCATTTTATACTTCAATGTTGTTGTTGCTGACATTTTCATGTCATATTCTCAATAGGTCTACTTCTATGTTTTTCTGTTTAAACAATAAGGACAGGTTTCCCCGACCCAATTTGGACTAAAACGGATGCTCAATAGAGTATTTCCGCTGAAATTCAGCACCAACCTTTTCATGGATTTGGTCTATCTCCGAGGAGCTCCCAGGGTAGAAGGCACACAGCTTGGCCAGCAGGACCTCGTTGTCTGGGATCATCTGGAGAAGGTCAGACGCCAGGTCCCTGGGAAGGAGAAGAGTGGTGACATCAGTCCAGTTGTTGGATTGCAGAGTACACATCCACACATCCCTTTGAAAACCTAAGCAGTCTTTAGGAATGAGGTAAGGTACTGTACAAGACCAGGTACAACCGGATGGAACAAAAATCAATCCAGAATAAAGTCAAATCCTTTATCGCAGTAAACATAGGGTTATGATACATGAAACATGTATAATACCTGCTTTCAACTGATGGAAAGCTACAAGAAATGAGAAGATGGAGATGATAAACAAATGCACTCTGTATATTCACAATCATATGGAGAATATATATATATATATATATATATATATATATATATATATATATATATATATATATATATATATATATATATATATATATATAATCTAGCCTGTCATGTTCATTAGAGTTGAGAGTTGTAATTGGCTTTTACCAGGTGGGTGTGGTCATGTACTTCCTGGCTAGTAGCTCCAGGACGTAGTGAGTGGCCTGATTGGCTGATTCTCCCAACACCAGCCCTACACACACAGCCAGCTCCAGCTCATTACCCCGGATCAGACTGGCCATGGCTAGCTGTGGCGGACACACAACAACATGATAAGTTATGCATCTACTAAATATGCACATTTATGTTCACATTCATAGGCATTAGTGCTCTGTAGGTTTTTGCTCCAGCCCTACATGTAAACACCTGATTCAGCCAATCAAGGGCCAGAGGAGCCGCTGATTAGTAGAACCGGGTGTATTGGCGAGTAGGGTTGGAACAAAACCCTGCAGGAGGGTAGCTCATGACCAGCTTTAGGTTTCAGGTGCACAACTAGCGTACGCAACGGTGAATGTTGTGTGTGTATTACAAGAGAACATACAGAGAGGATCATATACGTAACCTTTGACGCCATCATGCCCTGTCTGTGTGTTTACCTCAGTGTTGTCCACAGCCAGGTGACAGCAGGCCGCCAGCACAGCACGGCCATCTTGGAAATACCACTCCGCTAGCTCCTTACATACACACTGCAGTAGCCTGGAACAACAGAGATTACACTTCACCCTCACAAGCCTGGGGTCATGAGGGGATATTCAGTTGCCCAGTATGGATGCAATGCACCATGGACAGGAAGGTGATTACGTATGCTGTGGAACACACCAACATTAGGCCAAATGGTGTATTTTCATGTGAAAAGGACACACCCGTTATATGCCTGTATGTCGTCGCTGTTTGTAGTGGTTGTATGGTTGATTACGGCGGTCTGAGGAACGTGGATGTTGCCTTCACAAGCTCCCTGTACAAGAACAACAACAAAGGTATGACGTTCGACAGCAATTTGGCTGACTGAACCTTCATCAATCCAGATAAGCCAATTAACATGGTGGTATGTTGTTCCCTCCTTTAGAGAACAGGGGTTCCGATTGGAACCAATACATGTTTTATATTATGTTACTTTGTTTTCTAACTATACAATTAATCATAGGATGCCAATGTTGTCATACCTGAGCCACTAGCAGCGCCTCGTTCAGTTGACCCCTGGCAGTAAAGAAGTTGACCAGCTTCCTCACGTCTCCCGTGGCGATGCAGTACGGGATGACATCATGGTTTTCTTCCTGCATCAGCTGGTCTGCTCTTCTACGAGGACACATGCATTGAGGAAGGAAGTCAACAACCACTGTTGTGGTTCTAATTGTAAGCCGCTCTGGATGAGAGCGTCTGCTAAATGGCTCAAATGTACATGTAACCATAAACATGCCTCTTGAATTGACAAACTAACTCAAAACATACCGTTGCATGAGTTTCTTCCAATACTTTATGGATACACCAGGGGCAACTGACAATGCCTTGTCCCACTGACAAATACAGAAAACATGACAAACATCATTATGTACAGCAATTAATGCTGTGATTGTTAATTTGACACCCTTTAATGGGGGACATACTGTAATGCCGTATGAGTCCATGTATTGTTCCTGATACACCCATAGTTGTTCTACACTCTTAGAAAAAAGGTTCTATCTACTTCCAAAAATGGTTCTAAGGCTGTTTCCATATGAGAACCCTTTGAATAACCCCTTTCGGTTCAAGGTAAATCCCTTCTACACGGAACCCAAAAGAGTTCTACCAGGAACCAAAAAGGGTTCTACCTGGAAGCAAAAAGGGTTCTACCTATGGGGACAGCCGCAGAACCCTTTTGGAACCTTTTTTCTTCTTCTAAGAGTGTAGCCTAGGGCCTAAAATGAATCCATCCATTACCTCTCCCAGTTCCACCATGAGTTCACAGTATCTCTGGATCTGCCCCAGTCTCAGATGGATCTCTGCTGCGTCTCTCAGTCTCTCCTCTTTACTGGGAGCCCCGATCCCCCCGCCGAACTTAGACATCTTCACTATGGTCAATTCCTGGGCCTCAGACTACAGAACAGACACATTGAAATGTGTACTGTAAGTGAATAGTTTGATGTTCTTTTGAAAAACAAACCCCTTAGAAATACGACTCATACGCTTGGTCCAAAATCACTCCATCCCTCACCCTTGGATGTTTGCAGATCTGAATGGACTGGACCATGTGTGAGATGAGACAGTCAGTCAGTCAGTGGTCGACTTACGGTTTTGAAGCGGACCAAGTGTTTCATGTGCATGATGCCCTTGCCGTAGCTCTGGGGAAGCAGACTGTCGTCCTGCCCATTGATCACTGACACCAGGTCCCACAGGTTATGACTGCCCCCTGGTGGCTGGAGGAAAGAACACAGAACAAGTATTCATAAGCACGTCATAAGAGTAGGTAGTATGTAAAGTACAGTACATAATACATGGTGATTCCAGTAATATGTGCTAATATTACTACCAAATAGGAGTACTAACTTAGAGATTTATCCATAGGTTATTTGATACCTGATGATGTAAAACTATACCAAGGAACAAACGACTATACTTCCATCAAACCATCAGATTAAAACCATGTGTCTGGACTACAGGAATGGAATAACTAAATGACTGTAAATAGAGTGCTATTGATTTAAGGAAAATTGCGAGTAAATATACTCACAGAGAAACATTCGGAGAACCACCTGAGTTTCTTCACCCGTACTTCACTGGAGAGTTTATCCAGCTCCTGCTTGATGTCTCTGGACACCTTCCCACAGAGCAGAGGGGTAGCACCAGGTACCATGGCCCTATCTGGAGGAGAGGAGGGGATATAGTACTCTACCATGCAGACACACACAGGTTCAGAATGATGTCATTCAGAATAATGGTTCTTGTGAGGCTATGTCGTGTTTGGACTGATAAATATTTGCGGTATCACTCTCTCACGGGTGGAGACAGAGTTATGAGCAATCAACATATTGATGTCATGAGTAATCAACACTTCTGTAACAATATAGTCATAGTAACTGGTGGGAGAGTGATAACTGACTGACCCGTGTTGCCGATGATGTCATCCCAGCTGTGGTCAGCCAGGACGTTGACCAGGAGCGGAGCGATGAGCGGAGTGAGGGACCACAACCTGACCGTAGAGTCCCGGGAACATGAGGCCATGGTGAACGGACGGCTGGGGTGGCAAGTCAGGCCTGGAGGAATCAGATCAGGTTACAGCATTGCAGACACAGTGTCAGTGTAGAAACAGTACCTTACATTTAATTTCACATTCATTGGCCTCTATAAAGCATAGCAGGTTTCCCCAACTGGTGGTCCCCAGATACTTTTATTTGGCCCCCAAAGTTTGTTAACAACTCAGCTCCAAGTGATTTGAATTTTGATTCCCACGCATAATAGTAGGAGTTATGTGATTGTATGCAAACGCAAGCAAGGTTTGAGATGATAATGTTTTAGTCAAATATGATATGTTTGGGCTTCTGGTCAGTTTGCAGTCTAGAAATGATCCTGGGCCCGTGGCTGAGTCTATTTGATGATGGCTGCAGTGTGGTGTTCCTGATTCATTACTGAGGACCGGTACCATAAACATCAGCGCCGTGGTCGTAGCAGGTGTCCAGGCAGGTTCCGTCCCTGGTGTCCCAGACTTTAATGGTGTAGTCCCAGCTGCCGCTGGTCAGCAGGTAGGGCACCTCCGTGTTCCACATCAGGCCTCGGACCGGCGCCGTGTGACCACTCAGCACGTTGATACAGGCATCCTGGGTATAATCCCAGATACGCACAGTCCTGGAGAAGGAGGGAGGGAGGGGTTATATACGGACTCCAATGTACATAATAGAGTGACTACTCAAACCAATGGCATCTGTATTGATAATGATAGCATATCAAATAACTACCTGTGTATCAGTATCTGGACAAAGTGTTTGCCATACATTATTCAGGTACTGTTACACATTGGTGGATGTGATAAATTACCCTAATGCAATGTGCTGTGAGACTCAGTGAAAGAACATATGAATAATGTATTAATGTGCTGCGTGTACCCGTCATCTGAGCCACTGCAGAGAATACCCTCTCGGAGAGGAGACCAGCGCACATGGAACACCTTGGCCAGGTGACCCGTGAACACCTTGAGTGGCTGGTCAGAACTGGTGGCCAGGTAGTACACACGCACGTTTTTATCCTCACAGCCCGTGGCTATCATGTCTCTGGGAATGGAGAGAGAAATAAAAAAAGAGTGAAAGAGAGAAAGAGACAGACAGAAGAAAGAAAGAAAGAAAGAAAGAAAGAAAGAAGGAAAAAGAGAGCGAGAGAAAGGATAGATCTAGTAGAATATAGGTAACTAACTGTATCTTCCAGTATACTTGTTATACAGTAATGAAGGTGAGCTACACAAGTGGACTCTTACTTGTTATTCTGGCTCCAGTCACAACCAAACACAGCAGCAGGGTGCTTGTACTTGTGTAAGATCCTGCCGTCGATGGTCCTAATGATGCAAAAGCCGTCGCCACTACATGTGGCTATTCTCTTAGAGTCCTTATGGCTCCATGCGATACAGAAGATACCATGATTCCCATGCTGTTGAATACACAAGGGAACAAAAAGTCTAAAACGTAAAAATAAATATTGATAAACTAAAGAGATTATTGATAGATCACTCTACTAACCTTTTCACACTATCATGCCGACCCGAACAAAACTGTGCTGGCTAGTGGATGCGTGACCAGGCTAGCTCAGTACAGCTTGGTTTGGTTTAGCTCGGTTCGGCTCAGTAGTGTAAAAAGCCCTTATGACTGTAGTGTTTTTCGTCAGTGTTGTTGACGTACCTCATTGAATCGTGTGATCATCTTGCCTTTCTTCACATCCCAGATGAATGCACCGTTCCGGGACGTGGCTCCGGCTATGCAGTTCAGGTCTCCTTTCGAAGAACACACACAAAGATAAAAAGAGACATATTTACGACTTCCAAATGAACGAACGCAAGAAAGCGCTACATGTTTCATAACTGGTTTGAATCATAAAAAAAGTGCATAAAGTTGACTTCTTAATTTATATTCAGTAAATCATTATTAATGGGAAAGAACTCAAGGTAACACTTTGCTTGAAAATATATACTTAAGGCAGTTTTCAAAATAAAAGTCAACATGACGAAATATGATATATAAAGGGTGTTTCGAATTAGAGCATGGGAAGGTCAGAGTATGAGTGCATACTAAAGTATGCGCACTGGGACATGCGGGCACTTCTCGGCGGCGTACTCCATTTGTACATGTTTTGACACGTGCATAGACGCAAGCTTCAATGGAAAGTGTGCACAGGAATATGACGCAACCATGTAAAAAAACAAACACGCTCAATTATTGAAATCAACGGGCATTATTTGAGCTGAAGCGAGAAAAAATAAACTGACTACAATGTTTTTTTTATATATTAAGAAATGCATGCTGTGTTATTTTTTGGCATGTTTACCTGCCTACAATATCCACTGTACTGTGCAGAGATAGCAAGACTAGTAATTCAATAGGGGGACTTGTTAGCTACTACTGTTAGCTAGCTAGATAGCCACGAAGAATTGACATCAACCTTGCATAACATTCGATTTAGGTCCTTTTTGCCTGTTAAACTGTCTGGTTAGCTAGATTATTACGAGTCACATATAGCTAGCTGATAGTTATTGTCCTGCCTGGAAGAAGGTTCACTGAATGGGGAGGTGCAGCGTGAGGTAGTACAGTAGGGGGGTGCTTCTCAAATGTCATGTCTTGTGCGTTCTCCACACTCTCGTCCTCGGAGAGTGCACTCGGAGCACGAGAGTGTGGAACAACGGTACAATGCATATTGAGAAACACCCAAAGTTTTATGGTCTGTGTGTGTTCTCTCCCCATGTCTTACCAGGAGCCCAGGACAGAGAGTAGACCACACCCTCGTTGCCGGGAGACGTATAAACCGCTGTGAGGGTGTTGATGTCCCACACCTTAATGGTCCCGTCAAACGACGCTGTCGCCAACAGGTTGGGGTCGTCTGGCTTGAACTTACAGTCAAATATGGTCTCAACATGACCCTGAGAACAACATATTGTTTCATGGTCAGGTATTCTTCAACGTGAACTGGATTGGGAGTTATGTACAACAGAAATCCAGACACAAACAAGAAATAGAAGAACGCCCTTAGCATCATCCCAATTTCCCTACCTCCCTTGCTACCACTTGTCCTCCCTTCTTTTCACCCCCCCACCCAATCTCTTCCCCTCCCTCCCTCACCAGGTCTCGTAGGAAGTCCCACTTCTTGGCTCCCATGTCGTAGAGCCCCACCCCTCCATCCATGAAGCAGCAAACAGCGTGGCCCGGGGGGAGGGAGAAGGCCTGGTTCTGGGATAGAGTAGGAGGAGGAACAGCCTCACTGGTGGATGATGTGTAGTGGCTCTTTGTCGGGGAGATGGAGCTCAAGGCTAAAAAGAGGGTAGGAGGCAAATAATGGCAGGGCCAGGAGGGGTCATAGCAAGAATGGGGAAAGAACACACAAAAGTTGCAGTTTTTCCAAGAGATATTGCAATCTTATGTCACAAGATCAGTCATTCATATCCAAAACTCTGAAGTTATTGTTCCCTTTTAGAAAAAAGGGATCCAAAAAGGTTCTTCCGCTGTCCCTATAGTGTAACCCTAGGTAGAACCCTATTGGGTTCCATATACAACTCTCTGTGGAAAGGGTTGTACATGGAACCCAAAAGGATTATGCCTTGAAACAAAACGGTTTTACCTCGAACCAAAAAGGGTTCTTCAAAGGCTTCTCCTATTGGGACAGCTGTAGATAGCACCTTTTTTTTCTAAGAGTGTGCTGCAGACTTTGGATTCTACCCTAATTTGTGGATTATTAGAGCTAATGTGGCAGTAGTGTGTCAGATGCTTACATTTCTTGGCCGGGGGAGAGTTTAACACATGTAAAGCATGGAAGCCGGTCTTCTTCAGTTTAAAGTTGTCCAGCGGTGTAGATCTGGACACGTTCCATATCCTCAGCACACCGACTTGAGAATCTGGGAACAGAAGGAACACGTTGGAACAGTGGTATTGACAGTTCTAAAGGCCTGAGCCTTACACACCTGACCTCTAGCTACCTACACTGAAAAACATACCCTACCTCGTGACCTTACCTTAACCCCCCAGTACCCTACCCCTTATACCCTACCCCCTAAATGCTTTACTTCTAGTGATGAACATGCCGGGGGCGCTGAGGACCCAGCTTTCCCCTCCCCCCTACACCCTGCACCCTAACCCATTGTACCCTACCCGTAAACCCTACCCCAATATGTCCTTACCTCCAGTGATGAACATGCCGGGTGCACTGGGGACCCAGGCCAGACACTGTACAGAGGCAGCTGAACTGGGGAAGCTGAAGGTAGTGACACAGGTGAGCCCCTCTGAGTCAACCATTCTGATGCCATTATGCTGGTTGGCCACTAGGAGGTAGTCTGTAGACAGGGGATCCCACTCCAACGCTGTGACCGGGTCCTCCTCGTCCGTCCCCTCTAAAGACTCCGGGCGCAACACGTGCTTCTGGTTTTTAGATCCTAGGACAGGAGAGGAGACCTGCTGCATCAACTGACTAAATAAAGTCACCACCGCCCCTAATGAAATACCGGGAGGTACCAAATAAAGGTTCTCATGTGGAAGAAAGAGTCAACAAATACATATTTAAAGGTTGTCTTTTTTCTTCCTGGAACTGATTCTACTGATAGCAGCTATTTCGAAGAAGGGTCTACAGAGGTAAGATCTTCATTTGATCACTCTTTTGTTACTGAGAATTTTCCTGCACAGCAGGAAATGCAAACTTGTATTGTATTCAAGGTTTTAAAAGGCTTCTATAGTATGTCATTTTCACTTTAAAATGTCAGTCTTGATTTGCCATAACAAAAAATGTATCAACCTCTACAAAATATATCCATGAATTATAATCCACATAATAATTCAAATTTCCTGTTGCTGCAGGATTATTTTCCTGCTGTAGCAAACTGGCTCAAATTAAGATCCTACATCTGTACTTGCAATAATTGTAATATGTGGTTGTTTTTCTGGATAAGACTGTCTGCTAGCTAAATGACTCAAATGTAAAATTGTTTGTAATAGGGAAGCGCATGCCCGGTTCTTGCCAGTTCTTGCCCAGCCCAATTGAGATGCAGCCACGGTCGAGAATGTCTATAGTCTATTGAGATAGCCTCAGTCTAGACTGAGTACGGATGTGTACTCAGTACGGATGTGTATTGTGAGTACGAATGTGTACTGAGTATGGATGGTACGGATGTGTACCAAACTCACTAAAAGTGGCAATAATAAAGCCTCTCTTGAAAAAGCCAAACCTTGACCCAGAAAATATAAAAAACTATCGGCCTATATCGAATCTCGAATTTTAGAAAAAGCTGTTGCGCAGCAACTCACTGCCTTCCTGAAGTCAAACAATGTATATGAAACACTTCAGTCTGGTTTTAGACCCCATCATAGCAATGAGACTGCACTTGTGAAGGTGGTAAATTAACTTTTAATGGTGTCAGACCGAGGCTCTGTATCTTTTTATTTGACCTTTATTTAACTTGGCAAGTCAGTTAAGAACAAATTCTTATTTTCAATGACAGCCTAGGAAAGGTGGGTTAACTGCCTTGTTCAGGGGATGAACAACAGATTTTTTTCTTAGTCAGCTAGGGGATTTGATCTTGCAAGCTTTCGATTACTAATTCAACACTCTAACCTCTGGGCTACCTGCCGCCCTGCCCCACCCAGACCCGCACACTAGGCTACCTATCTGTCCTCGTGCTCCTAGACCTTAGTGCTGCTTTTGATACCATCGATCACCACATTATTTTGGAGAGAGTGGAAACCCAAATTGGTCTACACGGACAAGTTCTGGCCTGGTGTAGATCTTATCTGTCAGAAAAATAGCAGTTTGTCTCTGTGGATGGTTTGTCCTCTGACAAATCAACTGTAAATTCCGGTGTTCCTCAAGGCTCCGTTTTGGGATCACTATTGTTTTCACTATATATTTTACCTCTTGGTGATGTCATTCGGGAAACATCATGTTAACTTTCACTACTATGCAGATGACACACAGCTGTACATTTCAATGAAACATGGTGAAGCCCCAAAATTGCCCTGGAAACCTGTGTTTCAGACATAAGGAAGTGGATGGCTGCAAATGTTCTACTTTTAAACTCGGACAAAACAGAGATGCTTGTTCTAGGTCCCAAGAAACAAAGAGATCTTCTGTTGAATCTGACATTTATCTTGATGGTTGTACAGTCGGCGCAAATAAAACTGTGAAGGACCTCGGCGTTACTCTGGACCCTGATCTCTCTTTTGAAGAACATATCAAGACTTTTTCAAGGACAGCTTTTTTCCATCTACGTAACATTGCAAAAATCAGAAACTTTCTGTCGAAAAATTATGCAGAAAAATTAATCCATGCTTTTGTCACTTCTAGGTTAGACTACTACAATGCTATATTTTGCGGCTACCCGGATAAAGCACTAAATAAACTTCTGTTAGTGCTAAACACGGCTACTAGAATCTTGACTAGAACCAAAAAATTGTATCATATTACTCCAGTGCTAGCCTCTCTATTCTGGCTTCCTGTCAAGGCAAGGGCTGATTTCAAGGTTTTAAGGCTAACCTACAAAGCATTACATGGGCTTGCTCCTATCTTTCCAATTTTGTCCTGCCGTACATACATACACGTACGCTACGGTCACAGACGCAGGTCTCCTTACGGTCCCTAAAATTTCTAAGCAAACAGCTGGAGGCAGGGCTTTCTCCTATAGAGCTCTATTTTTATGGAATGGTCTGCTTACCCATGTGAGAGACGCAGACTCGGTCTCAACCTTTAAGTCTTTATTGAAGACTCATCTCTTCAGTAGGTCATATGATTGAGTGTTGTCTGGCCCAGGAGTGTGAAGGTGAACGGAAAAGCACTGGAGCAACGAATCACCCTTGCTGTCTCTGCCTGGACGGTTCCCCTCTCTCCACTGGGATTCTCTGCCTCTAACCCTATTACAGGGGCTGAGTCACTGGCTTACTGGTGCTCTTCCATGTCGTCCCTAGGAGGGGTGTGTTACTTGAGTGAGTTGAGTCACTAATGTTATCTTCCTGTCCGGGTTGGCTACAACTTAGGTTGTGCCATGACGGAGATCTTTGTGGGCTATACTCGGCCTTGTCTCAGGATGGTAAGTTGGTGGTTGAAGATATCCCTCTAGTGGTGTGGGGGCTATGCTTTGGCAAAGTGGGTGGGGTTATATCCTGCCTGTTTGGCCCTGTCCGGGGGTATCGTCAGACCGGGCCATAGTGTCTCCCGACCCCTCCTGTCTCAGCCTGGAGTATTTATCCTGTCTTATCCGGTGTCCTGTGTCAATTTAAGTATGCTCTCTCTAATTCTCTCTGTCTCTTTTCTCTATTTATTCATTTATTTATTTTATTTTATTTATTTATCTCTCTCTCTCTTTCTTTCTTTCTTTCTTTCTTTCTTTCTTTCTTTCTTTCTTTCTTTCTTTCTTTCTTTCTTTCTTTCTTTCTTTCTTTCTTTCTCTCAGAGGATCTGAGCCCTAGGACCATGCCTCAGGACTACCTGGCCTGATGACTCCTTGCTGTCTCCAATCCACCTGACCGTGCTGCTACTCCAGTTTCAACTGTTCTGCCTGCGGCTATGGAATCCTGACCTGTTCACCGGATGTGCTACCTGTCCCAGACCTGCTGTTTTCAACTCTCTAGAGACAGCAGGAGCGGTAGAGATACTATGAATGATCGGCTATGAAAAGCCAACTGACATTCACTCCTGAGGTGCTGACCTGTTGCACCCTCAACAACCACTGTGATTATTATTATTTGACCCTGCTGGTCATCTATGAACATTTGAACATCTTGGCCATGTTCTGTTATAATCTCCACCCGGCACAGCCAGAAGAGGACTGGCCACCCCTCATAGCCTGCTTCCTCTCTAGGTTTCTTCCTAGGTTCTGGCCTTTCTAGGGAGTTTTTCCTAGCCACCGTGCTTCTACACCTGCATTGCTTGCTGTTGGGGTTTTAGGCTGGGTTTCTGTACAGCTCTTTGTGACATCAGCTGATGTAAGAAGGGCTTTATAAATAAATTTGACTGATGGATTGACTATCCTTAGACTATTGAGATGGCGCCTCAGTCTAGACTATCTTTAAACTATTGAGATGCAGCCTCAGTCTTACCTGGCTGGAAGATAGAGAGGCTCCCGTCTGTGTGTCCAAACACCACCTTGCCCTTCTTGACGGGGTGCCAGCGGAACAGACAGATATCAGACAGGAAGCTGTGTGCCTCCTTGTGGATGGTGACGCCGGCGTCCAGCCCGCTGATGGCCCACAGGTAGAGAGGGCCCCGGTGGGACACAAACGCCACGCCGTCACCTGCGTTCCAGCACCAGCTCAGAGACGCTGGGATGCCTGGGTGAGGGTACACAAGGGTTGGAGACACATTAGATACACACACACATTAGATACACACACACACACACACACACACACACACACACACACACACACAAAGAAAACACACACATTCACCCCCCCACCCGCCCACACACACTCTCTCTCTCCTAGAAAAACAAATAACACCAAACCACCCAGTCGTCAGCCATCTCCCTCCTGATAGAAGTCAGTGTAGCAGCAACAATAGCCAGTCCTAATGACATTACTAAGCACACAAACACTTCACTACACTGAGTCACCCTCCCAAGGCAACCCAACCTACTCTCTCTAGCCTCTCTGACAAGTCTCCCATCAGTAGTGTCTAAAGAGGAGCCTACTCCCAGGTAAACTCCCTTACCACTGGTCCACAGTCATTCCTCATTTCCATTCTGATGATTGATCAGAACCAGTATCTTTTGCGTTATACAGACCATGTGTCTCTATGTTCAGTACATTTGGTGTTATCTAGTCTGGCCACAGCTTTCCGCTCCACCTTGTTTCACTCTATTTGAAAACGTTTTCTCCCTACTGAACACACACCTCTGGCCCACCCACTCCCCTGTACATCTGCCTCCACTGGGCATAGTTCATTATCAGTACCTTTGGTGTTATCCAGCCTGGCCACAATCTTCTGCTCTGCCACGTTCCAGATGATGAGCAGGTTGTCAGCGCTGGCGCTGGCAAACACCTCGGGGTTGTGTGGGCACCACGATATGGCCGTGATGGTCTTCTTGTGCTCTGACATGATGGCTCGAAGCTTGAACTCATTGTATCTGTGGTCCAACTGCATGGGTGCAGATACATTGGTATTGGTGTTGCATATGTAAACAGATGGAGTGGCAGAGATAACGATAGATAAGGAAAACGTCAATGACAGAAATCACTGGCAGATTAGACATCTCTTTTGAATGTCCTTTCAACAGAGAAGTGAGAGAGCACACGCAAAGAGACGCACGCACGCCAACGCACGCACGAGCACACACAAACACACACACACACACCGATGTTTGCCAAGCTAATTACCTGGTAGACATATATAGCAAGTGTTGCACAGTAAGCGAACCGGTCTTCACTGGCAGCACACACGTCTTTGTTCCAGGGCTGGCACCCGGCAGCCAGCAGGCCCACCTGTTTCACCTGGGACATCTTTATCTGCGACACACAGAGAAGAGAACACAGGCAATGCTCTGTGATTCTTGTTCATGGATTGAGGGATACATTCAGGTCTAAAGTATGTTCTGTTCTCATGTACTGTACATCAGTCTTGCATTTCAGAACTGATAATACATTAAAATGGCTTACTATTTAAACTGTAATAGGCCATTCTCACAATAACAGCACAGTTGCCTTAAATGCGTACTGATAAGAAACGTAGTTTGACGTTTCACATGGAGCGCCAGTCACTTTGTAAGCAAACAGATTCGAGAGATGTTGTACATGAATCAGTGAAAACACCAGCATGTAAACTCAGCAAAAAATAAACGTCCTCTCACTGTCAACTGTGTTTATTTTCAGCAAACTTAACATGTGTAAATATTTGTATGATTCAACAACTGGGACATAAACTGAACAAGTTCCACAGACATGTGACTAACAGAAATTGAATAATGTGTCCCTGAACAAAGGGGGGGTCAGAATCAAAAGTAACAGTCAGTATCTGGTGTGGCCACCAGCTGCATTAAGTACTGCAGTGCATCTCCTCCTCATGGACTTGCACCAGATTTGCCAGTTCTTGCTGTGAGATGTTACCCCACTCTTCCCCCAAGGCACCTGCAAGTTCCCAGACATTTCTGGGGGGAATGGCCCTAGCCCTCACCCTCCGATCAATGGAATTAAGATCATCAGGGCTCTTCGCTGGCCATGGCAGAACATTGACATTCCTGTCTTGCAGGAAATCACGTACAGAACAAGTAGTATGGCTGGTGGCATTGTCATGCTGGAGGGTCATGTCAGGATGAACCTGCAGGAAGGGTACCACATGAGGGAAGAGGATGTCTTCCCTGTAACGCACAGCGTTGAGATTGCCTGCAATGACAACAAGCTCAGTCCGATGATGCTGTGACACATCGCCCCATATCTTGATGGACCCTCCACCTCCAAATCGATCCCGCTCCAGAGTACAGGCCTCGGTGTAACACTCATTCCTTCGACAATAAACGCAAATCCAACCATCACCCCTGGTGAGGCAGAACCGCGACTCGTCAGTGAAGAGCACTTTTTGCCAGTCCTGTCTGGTCCAGCGACCATAGGCAACAGTGTTGCCTGTGATGTCTGGTGAGGACATGCCTTACAACAGGCATACAAGCCCTCAGTCCAGCCTCTCTCAGCCTATTTGCGGACAGTCTGAGCTGTGAAGTTATTTGAATTTTTACGAATTATCTTTGAAAGACAGGGTCCTGAAAAAGGGGACGTTTCTTTTTTTTTGCTGAGTTTATGTTGGTATCACACAGAGGAGGCACACAGCAACAGCAACAGCCTTGAGACAGTCAGATTCCCCCTATTTACATTTCTCTCTCTCGCTGTCTTTCTCTCGCTGTCTCTCTCTCTCTGTCTATTTCTTTCTCTTCTATTTGTTTTGTTTTGAACTGTTGTTTATTCAGGGGAACCCATAGAGACCAGAGTCTCATTTGCCATGGTGCCCTGAGGACAACAATACAACACATTCAAAATGATCAATACAAATGAAATAAACTACAAATTACAGAATCAACACTGCAGCTTCAAACGCCACAAATACAATTATTTACATGAAATCCAAACAGTTTCAATTATCATTAGATTCATTCAACATTAAAGTCCTGAATTGCCCTACAGGCGCCAGAGAGTCAAGGTGTACATGTAGTGAGTTTTGTAGGCTATTCCAAAAAATGGGGTGGACTAAAACTGAAGGAGGATTTACTTAGATCGATAAGTACTAGTGGAACCTTGAGAGTTAACCATCCCTGTGAACGGGGTTTGGTGTCACGCATTTTACATTTTGAACAGTACGTTTGGTAGGTTGGAACCTCTACGGGACCGGTGTCCCTAAACCAGGAAGGTTGTCGCTCAATATGCTGGCTTTGTAAGCGAAAAGGGAGTCATGGCGTGATCTAGGCGACTCTAATGAGGACCAGCCAACCTTTCGATACAGGATGCAGTGACACGTAGTAAAACTGTAACTTGTGATGAAGCGAAGGGCGCTGTGGTCGACGGCATCCAAAGGTTTAAGAGTAGTGGCTGCTGCATCGCGATAAATGGTGTCACCGTACGTTTCTTAAACGTCAAATTACTGTCAATCCAAAAGCCCAGATAATTATAGGCGGGAACCTGCTCGATGAAAGAACCATCCAATGCATAAATGTGTGAGGCATCTCAAATATTTCTACGAGAATTAGAAAACAGCATACATTTAGTTTTTAAGCACCAATTTTAAATCGACAAGGTCCTTCTGCAAGGAGACTAAATCAGATTGCAGCTCCAAAAAAAACTGGTCAGCCGTAGCAACAGTAGTGTACAGTGACATCTGCATACAGATGAATGTTACCGGTTTTTGCAGATAGACCAATATTATTTATATAAATAGTCAAGCGGACAGGTCCCAAAATCGACCCCTGTGGGACGCCTTTAGTAATATCAAGGTAAGTTGACTTGACACTATCAGAAAGCACACATTGTTTCCTGTCTGACAGAAAGTTGTACACTCAACTTTCGTGCCAGTTCCACTACTCTTAAACCTTTGGATGCCGTCTACCCTTGTGCCCTTCGCTTTATAACAGGTGACAGTTCCTGCATCCTGTATCAAAAGATTGGCTCGTCCTCATTAAAGTCCTGTAGATCATAACCTGTCTTCTGACTCAGCCAGACAGAAACAGAACATAACAGAATCCGTGAACACGTACATAGACAAAACACATTGACAAAACGCATTGAGAAAACGCATCGATAAAAACGCATAGACAAAACACATTGACAAAACGCATTGACAAAACGCATTGACAAAACGCATTGACAAAACGCATAGACAAAACACATTGACAAAACGCATTGACAAAACGCATTGACAAAACGCATTGACAAAACGCATAGACAAAACGCATAGACAAAACACATTGACAAAACGCATTGACAAAACGCATCGATAAAAACGTATCGACAAAACACATTGACAAAACGCATTGACAAAACGCATAGACAAAACACAGCTTGACTCCTCCCCTTCTCTCTCCTTCCCTCGTTCTATCTCCTCCTCCCCTCTTTTCCCTACCTTTACGTCGGCATCGTTCTTAGTGTACCACTCCAGATTGTCTGTGTCCATTTTCCAGAAGGATCCCTTCACCCTCCAGTCTCTCCAAAGCAAGATTAACAAAGCTCTCTGTTAGAGGGAAGGTAGCTAGCTAAGAGATTGACAAGGCTCTCTGTTAGAGGGAAGGTAGCTAGCTAAGATATTGACAAGGCTCTCTGTTAGAGCGAAGCTATCTAGCTAACTGATTGACAAGGCTCTCTGTTAGAGCTAAGGTAGCTAGCTAAGAGATTGACAAGGCTCTCTGAGAGCGAAGGTAGCTAGCTAACAGATTGACAAGGCTCTCTATTAGAGGGAATGTAGCTAAGCTTACAGAGCTGAGGTGTGGTGATGTTGTCACAGCGAAGACAGAGCCGGCGAGTGAAGAGAGAGGAGCCTTGTGTGTTTGTCTCAGAGATAGAGACGGAGGAGTGTGTGTATATGTGTGCGTGTGTGTATGACTGTGTGTGTATGTGTGTGTGCACTCATTGACTGGTGCAGCATAGTTGTGTGTGTGTGTGTGTATGTGTGGGAGACAAGTGCAGCCCCCGCCGGTAGCCAGGCAACTGCAGCTCCCTGTATTAAAATGACGTGTCTTAAAACTCCCCCTCGTACACACACACACACACACACACACACACACACACACACACACACACACACACACACACACACACACACACACACACACACAGCCCGATTCACACATACATCTGTGAACCTACTCATGTACCATGATGATAAATCCCCTACCTATACACACCTACGCACAATGCACACAAACATACAAGTACCTACACACACTCAGGAGCGTAACATAAACAATACACACTTCCTCGCCCTAAACCCCTGACTGCACACCTCACTGACTGCACACCTCACCCACAACCACCTAACTAACCCGGCACAACTTCTAGCAGGGACCCACCGTTCCCCCTTGCGATCCCCAGTTCCAGTCTCCTGTGTTGCTGGCTCTCTTCTCCGTCAGAAAAATGGTAACAATGCAATCAGCGTAATGGCCCCTGCTGATAAGGACACAGTGGAGAGATCCCTCACTGGGTCTAGAGAGGCTAACAATCTCTATTATAAAGCCTCAATCTGCATGACAATGATGGTGGAAAAAGACAGGATGCTGGAGATAGAGATATTCCTGACTTTGAGTATCGGATTGGTCTCTAAACTCATCTGAGGATCTGAGATTGGTTGAGGGGGCTTGGAGGGTCTTCATATGATATTTTACAGAGATAGAGAGGAGAGAGAGAGAGAGAGAGAGAGAGAGAGTTTGTGTGTGAGCTGGAGTGTGCGTTCGGAGCAAATGGAATGGCATCAAACACATAGAACCCATGTATTTGATACCATTCCAGCCATTACTACAAGCCCGTCCTCCCCAATTAAGGTGCCACCAACCTCCTGTGGCATCCATGTATGTGTGTGTGTGTGTGTGTGTGTGTGTGTGCATGCGTGCGTGCGTGTGTGTGTGTGTGTGTGTGTGTGTGTGTGTGTGTGTGTGTGTGTGTGTGTGTGTGTGTGGACAGGACAGTAGATACGGTAATGACTGGAGACACACTTGTCTCTAATTAGCAGGAGAATGACAAATGTACCTTCAACTAATGAATGAATGGATTAGATGGAGAGTCAAGTGGTAGCTCAGTTGGTAGAGCATAGTGTTTGCAATGCCATGATAGGGGGTTTGATTCCACGGTCCACCGATAAGTTAAAAGACATGTATGTACGCATGACTGTAAGTCACTTAATGGTATATGTATTATTCTAAGTGTGTCATGTGGTGGACATGGGTGGAGGAGAAGTGGATGGATGTGTAGGTGGGTTTGTTCGGTGATGTTGCGACTATGTTCGTGATCAGACTCACATCCCAGCACCCTCGGCTGCGGGGGTGAGCGACAGAGAGGAAACTTGGTGCAGCGTTACCTAGGCGATGGAGGCAGACTCAGGAAGGCTGTTCAACTGAAGTAGCCCTGAGCACTGCTTGAGGGAGAGAAAAAGAGAGACGGGGGGAGAGAGAGAGAAGTGGGGAGAGGGAGAACAGACAGAGAGTGTGAGTGAGAAAGAGAGGTGTAAGTTGCTCATCCTTACTGAAAGAGTTAAACCATCCATTCAGAGTATGAATGATAAAATCATAACTATAAAACGGGTGATTTGAGCCGTGAATGCTGATTGGCTGAAAGCTGTGGTATATCAGACAGTATACCATGGGTATGACAAAAAACATTATTTACTGGTACTAATTACATTGGTAACCAGTTATAATATCAATAAGGTATTGTGGTATATGGCCAATATACCAAGGCTAAGGGCTGTATCCAGGCACTCTACATTCCGTAGTGCATAAGAACAGCCTTTAGCCGTGGTATATTGGCCATATACCACACCCCCCCCCGGGCCTTATTGCTTAAGTATAGACTAATGACACAAAGTCCTGCTTTTTTGCCGAGTTGCCTGACAATGCACTCTCCGTTAAGCTACATTATAAATACTACAGCCACAGCCAGTCGTTAGACTGCTACACCAATCTCTTGATGAGACTTGTCCTGCAGGACTACTTGGCTGGAAGCCCTACACACTGCTGTGGTGAGGGTTTGTTACTGGTCACAGAGACCAAGGACAATCCAAGGAGAGGAGCACAGCAGGACGAACCAGTCCACAACCGAATAAAGAGTTTTACAACGTTCTATCCTTTTCTTGAACCCCTCCCATTCTCTAGTATGACGCCTGGCATGTATGATCAACAAGTCTAATGAATTCAATTCCTCACGACAACCAAGTGAATTCATATGTTTTTGAAGACGACTGGAATGCAAAATGCAAGACCGCGGTTATGTTCACTGGATAAGATTATTCCGACTCCTAGGCCTACATCAGCTCTGCACATGAAAGCTGGGGTGTTTTCAAAGGCTCTATATCGCTGCAGCCACGTTGCCTTACCGCCAAGGGAAGAACAGCCGTACGGTTTAATTAGCCACCAAAGGACCAGAGGTTTTTGCAACCTTGCAGCAGCACGATCTACAAATGCCAGTCATATGCTGCCTCTCTCTCCACTTTGCCGTCGAGTCCCCCCCCTTTCCTTCTAACTCTGGGAATTGAATTTAATTGATTTCAGGAAGATTAGGTCTAATTGGCATGAAATGTAATGGAGTTTACATGACCAAAACAAATGATGAGAAGAATAAAAACTCTCTCTCTCTGCCTTAGGGTTGATTTTGAGTTCTATAAAATGATTAACGGTGTGGAGATGTTTCAGGAGGTATGGGGGGGTCAGGTCGGTTGTCTGTACAACAGGAGAGGAGGGGTTGGATGTATGTTTGTAATGTGGTGCTGGATTGGGAATTGTATTGTACTGTGTTGTTGTGTACTGTGTAATGTGATTGTGTGGAGGTTCGGGTGGCACGCAATGTGTTTTTATGGGGGGTTATTGTGTTGTTTTTAGTGGAATGAGTCTCTCTCTCAATTCAATTCGAAAGGCTTTATCGGCACGGGGAAAAAAGATAATAAACAAAAGTGAAATTAACAAAAGAAAAATGAACAGTTAACAAACGTTTCAAAGGAATAGAGACTTCTCAAATGTCATATTATAGCTACGTACAGTGTTATAACAATGTGCAAATAGTTCAAGTACAAAAGGGAAAATAAAAAAAACATGAATATGGGTTGTATTTACAATGGTCTCTCTCTCTCTCCTGTCTATTCTGACAAGCTAGTCGTCGGTTGATCATGAAGAGAAGACTATATCATTCACCTCTATTTATTCCTTCTGTTCACGGTGGAAAGAATGAAGGATGTCCACACTGACAACACACACCAGAGGAGTTTTCCAACACACACCAGAGGAGTTTTCCAATACACACCAGAGGAGTTTTCCAATACACACCAGAAGTGTTTTCCAATACACACCAGAAGTGTTTTCCAATACACACCAGAAGTGTTTTCCAATACACACCAGAAGTGTTTTCCAATACACACCAGAAGTGTTTTCCAATACACACCAGAAGTGTTTTCCAATACACACCAGAAGTGTTTTCCAATACACACCAGAGGAGTTTTCCAATACACACCAGAAGTGTTTTCCAATACACACCAGAAGTGTTTTCCAATACACACCAGAAGTGTTTTCCAATATAGTGTTTATGGACATCTCTTTTTATGGAAACACAAGAGGCAATCAAAGTTGTGCAATGAAATATATGAAATAATCTGTGAAAAGTGTTGCTCTCGGGCAATTCCACGGCAACGGAATTGCGCTGAGAAGGAGATTTTTCACTTTAAAATGGATGCCAAACAAAAAACATTGATTCAAAAGTCGAACAAACCATACAACTCTACGCACAAGGACTACTTTTGACACGTTACACTGAACATTTGACTAAAACACAGTGACTGGAAGAACTGTGGAGATTTTGGTAACAGAATGTTAAATATCTGCTCTGAATTAAGATTCAAAGATGTCTGCAGAAATAATGGAGTGTCAGCTATGACATGACACTTTAACTTTGAAAAATTATATTTTGGTATTGAACTACAGTAAGTGAAGTGGATTTACAATCGGTAACGGAATTGCAGGAACGGAATTTCCTCATGGGTCCATGGTCTGTACTATACAGAAGTGCATAATTATGGATATGAATGTCATTCTCTTCATGGTGATGTTTCCTAACCAGGTACACAAAGGTAGAAATGTGCAATATCCTCCTTCACATATTTGGGTATTATTCTACACACTATTACTTTACTGTGCTTCTGGCTTCTGACCGGACCAATCATAGCCGTCTATGTTTCACAAGTTTGAACATCAAAGTACAGCACAGAAGAGCTCAGTAGTGTAGAGTTCAGTATAGTACAGTACAGTAGAGCAGAGCAGAGCAGTTCAGTAGAGTAGAGTAGAGTAGAGTAGAGCAGAGCTCAGTACAGTACAGTACAGTAGAGTTCAGTAGAGTAGAGTAGAGCAGAGTTCAGTACAGTACAGTAGAGTAGAGTAGAGTTCAGTAGAGTAGAGCAGAGCAGAGTTCAGTAGAGTAGAGTAGAGCAGAGCAGAGCAGAGCTCAGTACAGTAGAGTAGAGTTCAGTAGAGTAGAGCAGAGCAGAGTTCAGTACAGCAGAGTAGAGCAGAGCAGAGTTCAGTAGAGTAGAGTAGAGCAGAGCTCAGTACAGTACAGTAGAGTAGAGTAGAGTTCAGTAGAGTAGAGTAGAGCAGAGTTCAGTACAGTAGAGTAGAGCAGAGTTCAGTACAGTAGAGTAGAGTAGAGCAGAGTTCAGTAGAGTAGAGTAGAGTTCAGTACAGTACAGCACAGTAAAGTAGAGTATAGTTCAGTACACTACAGTACTTTACATTATAGTGTACTCAACTCTAGTGTGCTCTACTGTGTACTGTACTCTACTTTTCTTTACTGTACTCTACTGTTCTTTACTGTACTGTACTCTACTGTACTGTGCTGTCCAAATTTGTGAAACTAATTGTGGTTTGTGACAACTCTGGTTTCCGATTGTAGCCAATTCAATTCCAAAAATTCCGTTAGTGATTTGTTGGAAAAACCGTTACTGATATGGTAACAGATTTTAGAGTTTTATTCACTTGATAATGCATAAAAAACTATAACTAATTGGTAGGTCCACCTTTACTTGTTACTTGTGTGAACTTTCCTTATCCTCCCTCCTCCTCAGGGAGAGAAATTAGAAAGTGCCTTACAGATACGTCAGTTTTTGGGACAGGAATTTCAAGGCACAAGGCAGTGTTTCTTAAACTGACAGAAGGCAGAAACATTTCTCCAAAACGTAATATAAGTGTTGATATTATTTAACATTTAAGACTTTTTCCTGGTACATGATTTTTAAGACCCCTTTTCCATCTGTTAGACCAGAAATCAAAGTCTCTGCTTATTCCCAATTTTTAGGATGTAAAATGATTGAAAGATTTATATATGCCTTAATTAAAAATACATATAGTCTTATCTTTTATTGGACATCCAGTTTGATGTGCTCCTATGAACTTCACATGCTGGTACTCATGGATCCTTTTACATGGAAATGACCTTTAACATCGAGTACTAAGCTACATGTAAGGCTACGTATAGATTCAAAGCATTTCAAAGAAATGCAAAACATTTATAAGGAAGGACTGCTGGACAAAAATGGACACTAAATCCTTAATCCGTTGAAGAAACAACAAACAGCAGTAATGTTTTAATTCAACATGTTAATATATAGCCTTAAAATTCCAGTTTCCAATTCCATACGCTACAAAATTGATATTTTGCAACGTTGTGGCTACATGAGAGTGGAACAGGACTAGGTCTACGTTGTTGCCATCCACACACACACACGCACACACGCACACACACACACCCACACACACACACACACACACACACACACACACACACACACACACACACACACACACACACACACACACACACACACACACACACACACACACACACACCCCTCTGTGCCCTAAGGCGATCAGCATGATTGTCAGTGAAAGTGACTTGCAGAGGATACTGAACTAAGTCTGATTTCCTATTGGCTGAAGTCTGGTCCTGTGCTCATGGTAGACTAAATGCCACCTGACATCAACTAATCTGTGTCACAAATGGAACCCTTTTCCCTATGTAGTGCACTACTTTTGACTAAAGCCCTATGGCACACAAAAAACGTGCACTACATAGGGAATAGGATGCCATTTGGGACACAACCCTGGCCTACAGGCTACAGGAGCCATTCACTCACCCTGACACACTACTATCTAGTAAGAACCTGAGTCGTGCGTAGCATGTCAGTAGGTAGGATGATTACCCATACTCTTTCCTCTCTCTTCTCCCTGACCCCTGACCTTACAGTGTGAGATGCCATGGATTGAGTTGAATAGATTGAATTATTTCAAATCAAATCAAATTTTATTTGTCACATACACATGGTTAGCAGATGTTAATGCGAGTGTAGCGAGTGTAGCGAAATGCTTGTGGTTGTGTGTGTGTGTCGGGCTATTTCCACCTGAGAACGCCATTCATGTTGTGTCAGATCTGTGTTGCGTGTGGACCTACGGAAATATGCATAGTGGAAACCAAACACCTCCTAGGACCATGTTGTTGACCTGTGGGAATGGTTTATAAGTGCTACTGAAATTAAACCAGAGCGACACTGTATCCCCAATCTAACTGTTAATAATGCAGATGGTTCACCATAATATCCTCCATCGATAGGCTTTCCATAACGCCGTGCTATCGCTAGTTTAGTTGAGTCACATCCAGTTAGAAACAGAGATGAACTCATTTGACACATGGAAGATTAGACCAGCATCTGAACTGAGGTTTTCTCGTGTGTTAGGTAGGCTACAACGTACTGCACAACAAAACAATAAGCCAAATCTACATTTGGAGAGCTTGGGACGATAAGGTTCTATCTGCAACAAGATGGTTCTGAGATAATTGTCTTTAAGTTCAGAACCCTCATTGGTTTGAATGGTATCAGCAATTGTTATATGGTATTCTTTTGAACCTCACAACAGGAATTAGGGTATAGCACATGACGCATTCCACATTTTGTTCTGTTACAGCCTGAATTCAAAATGGATTTACAAAAAAAATTCCTCACCCATCTACAGACTATACCCCACAATGACAAAGTGAAAACATGTTTGTATACATTTTTGCAAATTTATTGAAAATGAAATACAGAAATATCTTTCACACCCGAGTCAGTTTTCACACCCGAGTCAATACATGTTAGAATCACCTTTGTCAGCGATTACAGCTGTGAGTCTTTCTGGGTTAGTCTCGAAGAGCTTTGCACACCTGGGATTGAACAATATTTGCATATTATTATTTTTTAATTCTTCAGGCTTTGTCAAGTTGGCTGTTGATTCTTGCTATACAGCCATTTTCAAATCTTGCCATAGATTTTCTAGGGCAATCAAGAACATTCAATGTCTTCTTGGTTAGCGACTCCAGTGTATATTTGGCCTTGTGTTCTAGATTAGTGTCCTGCTGAAAGTTGAACTTGTGTTCCAGTGTCTGGTGGAAAGCAGACTGAACTAGGTTTTTCTCTAGGATTTTGATCTATTACATTTATTTTTATCCCAAAAAACTCCCTAACCTTTGCCGATGACAAGCATACCCATAACATGATGCAGTCACCACCATGCTTGAAAATATGAAGCGTGATACTCAGTGACGTGTTGTGTTGGATTTGACCCAAACATAACGCTTTGTATTCAGGACTTAAAACCCATTTGTTTTGCAGTTTTACTTTAGTGCCTTATTGCAACAGGATGCATGTTTTAGAATATTTGTTATTCTGTACAGGCTTCCTTCTTTTCACTCTGTCATTTAGGTTAGTATTGTGGAGTAACTACAATTTTGTTGATCCATCCTCAGTTTTCTCCTATCACAGCCATTAAACTCTGTAACTGTTTAAAGTCACCATTGGCCTCATGGTGAAATCCTGAGCGGTTTCCTTCCTCTCCGGCAACTGAGTTAGGAAGGACGCCTGTATCTTTGTAGTGACTGGGTGTATTGATATACTATACCTTCAAAGTGTAATTAATAACTTCACCATGTTCAAAAGGATTTTCAATGTCTGCTTTTTTTATTTTACCAATAGGTGCCCTTCTTTGCAAGGTATTGGAACACCTCCCTGGTCTTTGTGGTTGAATCTGTGTTTGAAATTCCCTGCTCGACTGAGGGACTGCACACAGATAATTGTATGTTTGAGGTACAGAGATGAGGTAGTCATTCAAAAATCTTGTTAAACACTATTATTGCACACAGAGTGAGTCCATGCAACTTATTTTGTGTACATTGTTACTCCTGAACTTTTTTAGGAAAAGTGAAGCAGTGGGAATACATTGAACAGAACAAGGCTATGTCAATAACCCAATTTTGTAAAAAATGCAGATAGACCCTTAAAGTCCCAAGCTCTCGATTGGTCAACAGTTTATAAATACAGTGCAGGTACTGTGAAAGGTGATGTATATCATCCTGTAGATAATGTCATCCAGCCCGGACAAAAATGAACAAAGACGAAATCCTCTTTTGCACACCTGTACAATCACAGTCACGTTGACAATCAAGAACCCTGTGGGTAACTTTAAGATGGGACACAACCTCTGCAGACTCAAGACTAGGTTATATCAACAGACACGTTTAAACGCTTCTCTCCCTATTTCCCCAATATCATGCTGGACTGTATTTAGGACAGTATGGCTTCTATTTGCTCTTCTCTTCCCCATTACTTGGATGATACAGTACGCAGAGCCACTAGCAGCTAACAATAGCTTAGTCTTAATTAATTCCGTCAGTTCATGTGTGAGAACGAAACACCTGTTACTCGCTACAGTATCCTCAGTGGATTCTGTCTATCGTTCCTCTCCTCTAACTGACGCTCACCGTTTAGGAGACGTTTAACGACGTGGTGATTTGCTGACAGGTGGTTGATGAAAGTGTACTGTGTAACGTCGGAGTTTACATGCCTGTGATATGTGGTTGTCCCACCTAGCTATCCTAAGAATGCGCTGACTGTAAATCGCTCTGGATAAGAGCGTCTGCTAAATGACGACAATGCCAATCTGAAATGTTAATAGAGGCCCCTGAGTGTGGTACTGCTGTCTGTCAGTGTGGCGAGACAGAGAGAATCCACCTGGGAACGCAATGTTCCACTGCAAGCAAGGCGCCAATGCAAAACGCAGCGCAACGTGTGATAACATAAAACACAGGTGAACATGAGGATTGTAGGCATTTGCCATTCAACACATCAACATGTCGTTGGCAGTGGTAGGCTTTTACTTACATGAAACACTGGGCAACAGTACGTTAAGCACTGCTGTCTGATGGATCAAACTCATCTGCAATAATAGCATTCAAGCTAAAACCACCAATATAATGATTAACATGCTTATGTGTAGAATAAATAGCATTTTGTGTAAACTCTGCATGCTACACTGTTGTCCCAGATTTACTGTAACATACCAGATGGACTAGGCTACTTAGCACTTGCTTAGTTTATCCTACCACGTATCATAGTAGCATAAGCTGCAACTACATTACAATACTCACTCTGTCCAAGAGCATGACCCGTGCAACGTGTAAGTTACAAGCAAGTTTATCCTGCATACATGACACAATGTGTTGACATATGGGTTGTGGACACAGAGTTCCAGCGAGTTACCACAGTATCTAAGGGTGCGTCGCGACTCCACTCCAGTCTATTCAATACGATTAGCCTAATAACCCACACATGGTTATGTATTTATGAGCTAATTAAACCACAACGGATGTTTAAAATACTACACTTAATCTGTCGGAGTTCCTGAATATCTTAGGGACGTTTTAAAACCATTCAAAGTGGAATAAGAAAGTGCCAATCTTGAGTCTTCTTACCTTCGGTGATCCTGTCAGTGGACAGCGAAGTGGTGCTGAAATCGCTCCTCAGACAAAAATTGTCAGTTAGAGGACGTAGTAGGCTCAAATAGGCTTTGCTGCGGCTGCATCGATTGGCTACTTCAGCGGACGGTTTTAGCCACGTTGTTATTTTCTGGACGTCCATTGATTGTTTAGCCTGGCAATCAAAGATACTAGGCGTCAGTTTCACGGCTAAAGGCATATCGGTGGTTTATTTTATTTTTCATATTGACCAGTAAGCGGTGCGTAACCGCCATAGATAGGCTTCGCCTGATTGTAGTCCAACCAAAATAACTCGATCATTTTCTATTCCATTATTAGAACATTCGAAATACTCACGTATTCTAATTCGTAATTCCAAGCACTGTGTGTAATGATAATGGATATAGCCTACATTGGCTACAACACATTTAGTTTTGGTGTTCCATATCATGATCGTCTTACGTAATAATATAAGTCATGTATAATTTAAGAAAATCGGTGGGAATTGATTGACTGGATAAATAGACGTTATATGAATAGATATTTGGGTAATTCAAAGCTGATGATAGCCTACATATTACCACATTGCTTTGTGAATCAATCAGATTAAACACGAATAATAAATTGGTAAACAATGTGCCTGCATTTGTGAGTAAAAAGAGGAGGGGTGCATAATGCGCACCTAGCTGAATGCACCAAACGGAAAAACAATATTGAGTGCGACTCCCAATTATAATGAACGATACATGTGTCCTACTACGGAATGACCAGAAGATGGCAGCACTACTCTGGCTAAAACATCTGTTTTTGAGTCTACTGTAGGAGGGAAACTGTCTGTTTAGTAACAGCAGTGAAAGAACGAGAGCAATGTGAGTGTGTGAATTTACACGACAGGCGAAGGTTGGCGGATCAGAAATTATTGAAATAGACTGACATGACTTGTGCACAGGTGCAATGTTGCCAATTCTAAAGCCCAAAAAGCTACATTTATAATGTAAATAAATATTGATGGAATCCGACATTAAATTATGATTTCAGTATAAGTAATTCAGTATATAATATATTTTTCAGCTATAATATTTGTGTACAGAAATATGCTATTCGCATCAGGAGAGTAGCCAATAACAGGAAAGCAATTCACATACAGCACCATATCATTCATTATACGTGCCTATGGAAGGACTAGGTAGAGACGTCATTTCCCCTAAAATTGATAAACAACAACCACAGGAAGGGGTGGGTGTGTATATGTATGTGTGTGTGTGTGAGAGAGAGAGAAAGAGAGAGAGAGAGAGAGCGAGAGAGAGAGAGAGAGAGAGAGAGAGAGAGAGAGAGAGAGAGAGAGCGAGAGAGCGAGAGAGAGGGGGGCCTCTAAATTATTACTATTATTATGTTATGCAAATAATAGTGTAAAATAGCAGACCCATAGTAGCCAAGGATGTAGGTGCAGGAAGGCATGACTTGTAACCAGGTCTTCAAGTGCTGAATGGTTTATTGTCCAATGTCCATGTTTAGGCTACAGTGAAGAAAATATTAAAATACACAACTCTACATGACACCCAAAAAGGAAATTGACTCACAGACATAGCTGAATAAACCTTTGAAGGTAAATAAACAGTTAAACATGAATCCACTGCAGCTCAAAGCAGTACAGCCCATCTCCACGAATGCAGAATGTGTAAATGCACATCTAAAGGCAACTGGCTATCCCTTCCCTGGACAATACCACCCTCAACCTCATAACCGAGGAAATAACCAAGACCACAGGCAAAGTGAAAAAACAAACCGTGCAGTTCCTCTCTGCTTCCCTCATGTCAAAATAAAAGTCCCCCACAAGTTCTTGTTTTTTTTTTGTACAGGTATGGTGCACGTGCATGAGGTAAGTGAAGAGAAACTGCATGGGTCTACAATAGACCCAAGTTTAATTATACGTTCCATTAAATGTTAGTTATTTCACTTTGCCTGTGGTTTGGAAAGCCGGTTTAATTTATGTTCTATTAGATGATTTTTTCTAAATCCCCTCTACATAAGGACCAACCCTACTGACAGTTGAAATTGAATTTTATTTAACTTCTGGTTTCCGGTGGACTATCCCGTTTTTTTTGGCAAGCTAATTCCTAGCAATGCTAGTGTATACTAGCGTTGCTAAAAGCAGCTAAGGTCTAGGCTGATAACATCCCAAAAACATTCTGAGAATATTTCTGATAAAATCTATTTATTTATAAAAATGTTTTAGAGGAGATATCCTTACAATGTTCTGACGTTCACAAAAATGTGGTGCACAATATCTATGACAACCACCCCAGAACACTCCCCCAAAATGTATATGTTTGTATAAAATATTTCCCCACAATGTTTGCACCAGACTGTTTCCACAACCTAATGCAACATTCTGGGAACCTTCAAAGAAAATACTAAATGTGTTCTGGGAACGTTCTTGTAATATCAGGCAAACGTTTTTTGCACCATAAAATAAATATTTTATAACTGGAAATTTTTTGTGTTTTGGGAACATGTCTTTTGTGATGTCCCCACCAGACTGTTCCCACCAGACTGTTCCCACCAGACTGTTCCCACCAGACTGTTCCAACCAGACTTTTCCCACCAGACTGTTCCCACCAGACTGTTCCAACCAGACTGTTCCCACCAGACTGTTCCCACCAGACTATTCCCACCAGACTGTTCCAAAAAGACTGTTCCCACCAGACTGTTCCAACCAGACTGTTCCCACCAGACTGTTCCCACCAGACTGTTCCAACCAGACAGTTCCCACCAGACTGTTCCAACTAGACTGTTCCAACCAGACTGTTCCCACCAGACTGTTACAATCAGACTGTTCCCATCACAATGTTCCCACCAGACTGTTCCCACAACCTAATTCAATATTCTGGGAACCTTTTTAAAAAACAGCTTAAATGGGTTCTGGGAACTTTCTTGTAAAATCAGGTGAGTGATCAGGTGAGTAAAAGGGTCAGGGGGTGGGGTGTCATACTATGGATAATTTAGCTATTTGATTTAGAAAGTTATGACCACTTTAGGTATTAAAAATCTATATATAAAACAATAACTTTATAAAATATTGAATTTGGCCTTTACTACTATAGCCCAGAGAAACACATTGAATAGCACATTTGTAAATTGCAAAACAAAGACAAAAAAAAATAAACCAGTAGAAACAAGCTGTTGAAGTGTTTGTCTTTTATCTAGGAGATATAAGAAAGCTCAGGCAATATATATGTTTTACACATACCGAACCCCTTTTTTGGGTAGTGACAAAACTACCTTCATACTTCCATTTATTTTTTAAAACCGGTACCGGTTACCTTCAGACGTGTGACACTTTAGACGAGTGACACGGAGAACACCATCACGTGAGAGTCTCCCCTTTCCATAGAGTGGTTATAATAGTGTGTAGGTTAAAACATTTAGACGCTACAGGCATTTTCGTGAGAAGACCAATTTTGTTCTGCCACCTTTCACCGCAGAAGCGGAATGAAAACATTGGCGGATGCAGTGGATTGCACCAGTGCGTCAATCGACTTCAGAGGGTTACCAACTATTTAGCAGTGTTATGGCTTGGGGGTAGAAGCTGTTCAGGGTCCTGTTGGCTGTTGGTTCCAGACTTGGTGCATCGGTATCGCTTGCCGTGCGGTAGGAGAGAGTCCACGATTTGGGTGGCTGGAGTCGTTGACAATTTTTAGGGACTTCCTCTGCCTGGTACAGCCAAGTTGATATCAATGGTACAACTGTAGAACTTTTTGAGGATCTGAGGGCCCGTGCCAAATCTTGTCAGCCTCCTGCATGGGAAGAGTCGTTGTCATGCCCTATTCACGACTGTGTTGGTGTGTGTGGACCATGATAAAGTCTTAGTGATGTGGGCACCGAAGAACTTGAAGCTTTCAACCTGTTGTACTACAGCCCTGTCGATGTGACTGGGAAAGTGCTCAGCCCTCCATTTCCTGCAGTCCATGATCAGCTCCTTTGTCTGGCTGATGTTGAGGGAGAGGTTGTTGTCCTGGCACCACACTGCCAGGTCTCTGACCTCCTCCCTATAGGCTGTCTCATCATCATCGGTGATCAGGCCCACCACCGTTGTGTCATCCTGCTCCTTATAAGCGGCACCTCTAGCATTTAGCTCAGTCCGGATGTTTCCTGTAATCCATGGCATCTGGTTGGGATATGTAATGTAAGTATGGTCACTGTGGGGACAACGTCATCGATGCACTTATTAATGAAGTCGGGGCCCGATGTGGTAAACTCCTCAATGCCGTCATAATCTCTGAATATATTCCAATCTGTGCTAGTGAAACAGTCATGTAGTTTAGCATCCGCTTCATCTGGCCACTTCCATACTGTGTGAATCACTGGTACTTCCTGCACACTCTTGGCATTCTCTCAATCAGCTTCACCATATTCCCACATATGCTGAGCACTTGTTGGCTGCTTTTCCTTCACTCTGTGCTCCAACTCATCCCAAACCATCTCAATTGGGTTGAGGTCGGGTGATTGTGGTGGCCAGGTCATCTGATGCAGCACTCCATCACTCTCCTTCTTGGTCAAATAGCCCTTACACAGCCTGGAGGTGTGTTGGGTATTTGTCCTGTTGGAAAAACAAATGATAATCCCACTAAGCGCAAACCAGATGGGATGGTGTATCACTGCAGAATGCTGTGGTAGCCATGCTGGTTAAGTGTGCTTTGAATGCTAAATAAATCAAAGTCAGTGTCACCAGCAAAGCACCCTCACACAATCACACCTCCTCCTGCATGCTTCACGGTGGGAACCACACATGCAGAGATCGTCCGTTTACCTACTCCGCGTTTCACAAAAACACGGCGGTTGGAACCAAAAATCGCAAATTTGTACTCATCAGACCAAAAGACAGATTTCCACCGGTCTAATGTCCATTGCTCGTGTTTCTTGGCCCATGCTAGTCTCTTATTATTATTAGTGTCCTTTAGTAATGTCTGTTACTTGAACTTTGTGAAACATTTATTTGGGCTGCAATTTCTGAGGCTGGTAACTCTAAATAACGTATCCTCCGCAGCACAGGTAACTCTGGGTCTTCCTTTTCATGTGGCGGTCCTCATGAGAGCCAGTTTCATCATAGCGCTTTCTGGTTTTTGCGACTGCACTTTAAAAAATGTTCAAAGTTCTTTACATTTTCCAGGTTGATTGACCTTCATGTCTTAAAGTAATGATGGACTGTTGTTTCTCTTTGCCTATTTGAGCTGTTCTTGCCATAATATCGACTTGGTCTTAGGGCTATATTCTGTATACCAACCCTAACTTGTCACAGCAAAACAGATTGGCTCAAACACATTAAGAAGAATTTCCACCAATGAACTTTTAGCAAGGCACACCCGTTAATTAAAATACATTCCAGGTGACTACCTCATGAAGCTAGTTGAGAGAATGCCAAGAGTTTGCAAAGCTGTTACCAAGGTAAAGAGTGGCTACTTTGAAGAATTTGTTCAACACTTTTTTGGTTACTACAAGATTCACTATGTGTTATTTCACAGTTCTGATGTCTTCACTATTATTCTACAATGTAGAAAAATAGTAAAAAATCAAGAAAGACCCTGGAATGAGTAGGTGTGTTCAAACTTTTGATTGGCACTGTATATTATCCAAGTCCTTGCTCAGTCACAACTCCAAGAAACATAGGATATTACAATTATTCACTTCCCTGTGATAGGGTAGTCTCAAACGGAGCTTGTCTAGTTTGTTCTCCAGTGATTGTATGTTTGCCAATAGAACGGAGGGTAGAAGCGGTTTATGAATTCGCCGACATAGTTTGTCTACGTGCCCATACGTCAGCTTCTCTCACGCCACCTTTTTCTTTTCCTTTTCAGAGTTTCTGGGATTAGGGCCTGGCCCGGGGTGAGCAGTATGTCCAGCTCCTCAGATTCTTTGAAGTACAAATCTTCACCCGAATCGAGGCTAGTGATCGCTTTTCTGATCTCAAGAAGCTATTTTAGGGCGGGTGGCGCAGTGGTTTAGGGCGCTGTACTGCAGCGCCAGCTGTGCCACCAGAGACCCTGGGTTCGCGCCCAGGCTCTTTCGTAACTGGCCGCGACCGGGAGGTCCGTGGGGTGACGCACAATTGGCCTAGCGTCGTCCGGGTTAGGGAGGGCTTGGCCGGTAGGGATATCCTTGTCTCATCGCGCACCAGCGACTCCTGTGGCGGGCTGGGCACAGTGCGCGCTAATGAAAGTTGCCATGTGCACAGTGTTTCCTCCGACACATTGGTGCGGCTGGCTTCCGGATTGGATGCGCGCTGTGTTAAGAAGCAGTGCGGCTTGGTTGGGTTGTGTAACGGAGGACGCATGACTTTCAACCTTCGTCTCTCCCGAGCCGCACGGGAGTTGCAGCGATGAGACAAGATAGTAGCTACTAAAACAATTGGATACCATGAAATTGGGGAGAAAAAGGGGTAAAAACAAAACAAAACAAAAAAAAAAGCTATTTTCGGTCACAAGAAATGATTGCGAAAACATTATGTAGAAAAAAAGTTAAGATCAGCACAAAAAAACAAAATAACAGAATTGGTCAGGAGCCCGTAAAAGGGTTGCTATTCATTGCAGCGCCATTCTCTACCAGTTGTCTGTGTGGTTGGTCCTTCAGGGGGTGTAAATGTTTGACAAAATATCACCAGGAAAATATGATTTACTTTACCTTTTAGAACGCTGGTAGTGTCGTTGAAATTTCTATCACCTGGCACATGCGCAAAACCATGTAAACACCAGCAAGACTTCAGTTAGTATGCATGCATTGCGTCTTTCGTCTTGGGCACGTGTCTTAGCTGATGAGCAAACAAGTATTGATTGCCCCGCACAAAGACCCATGTTTAACTGACGCAAGCAGTAAAATTAGATTTAAAAAACATTTTTAAAAACACCTGTGAAGCAAAACAAACATTGGCACAGACACGTACACACACACACTCACACACATACGATAACATATGCACTATACATACACATGGATTTAGTACTGTAGATACAGTGCCTTGCGAAAGTATTCGGCCCGCTCAATTTTTCAGTTTTTGATTTGTTAAAAAAGTTTGAAATATCCAATAAATGTCATTCCACTTCATGATTGTGTCCCACTTGTTGTTGATTCTTCACAAAAAAAATACAGTTTTATATCTTTATGTTTGAAGCCTGAAATGTGGCAAAAGGTCGCAAAGTTCAAGGGGGCCGAATACTTTCGCAAGGCACTGTATGTGGTAGTGGTGGAGTAGGGGCCTGAGGGTACACAGTGTGTCATGAAATATGTGAAGGTTTTGTAATGTTTTTAAAATTGTATAAACTGCCTTAATTCTGCAGGACCCCAGGAAGAGTATGCTGCTTTGGGAGCAGCTAATGGAGATCCATAATAAATAGAAAATACAATACAAAATGTTTTGAAGTCAGTTTAATATTACTCCCAAGTGGTGCAGCAGTCTATGGCACTGCATCTCAGTGCTAGAAGCATCACTACAGACACTCTGGTTTGAATCCAGGCTGTATCACAATCGGACGTGATTAGGAGTCCCACAGGGCGGCGAAAAATTGGCCCAGTGTCGTCCGGGTTTGGTCGGTATAGGCCGTCATTGTAAATAATAATGTGTTCTTAACTGACTTGCCTAGTTAAATAAAGGTTAAACAAATTTTTAAAAATACATTAAATATTTTGTCTCAAATTTCGACCTTACTAAGAACCAACCACACTATGTTTATTCAACATTCATGACAGATGAGGGACTTTTAGTTTTTTATTCTATGTAGCCTAAATGTGCATACCGTTAATGGAAAGCTTCACCACATTCGGGACTAGCCTAGGCCTAGTCTGATTAATCAGGCTGTAATACACAACTATTTGGTATACAGCCTGAGACATCAGGGTTGTGTGCTTAAATTGTGTAAATGTTCCTTACAAGCCAGAATGTTGAATAAAATTACATTTAAACGTACTCTACTGGTTGTATGTGAGGTTTCACCTGCTGCTCGAAAATAGAGACAAAATAGAGTAGTGTTATTACTCCAACTTTCAGTAGCTGGTCTGTATATCGGTTTGTACTTCCGGTTTTTATTTTCAATACTGATACAATTTGCAAACAAACACTTGCACAATATGTCCGAGCCTAACCAAACCACAGACCAAATGGCGAACACGTCCAGCTGATTGCGAGGAAACATCCTTCGGTTGACTACATCGCCTGCAATGAGTCAAGATATTTAATGTACAAACG